>NW_007247339.1:0-422 GCF_000164805.1 Carlito syrichta
CTTTGTCCACTTTTGGGGTTGGAGTGTAGGCTGCAACTGTACTTTTTGCAGTTTTGGGGTTTAATTGAGAGGGAAGCTGTGGTTCAGAGTGTATATGCTGATTCTAGCATATTCAAACAGGTGTATGAGCACATTGGAATCTATTTCCCTCTGCCTTACAATCTGTCTGTTCAGCAGTATGTAGTCTTGGTTCCCAGATTAAAATAGGGGTATAAAAGAGGAAAATAATGGAGGAAGTGGGGGGTCAATAGGAAGTTAGAGAGAGAGAAGAGTGAGAGGGAAAACAGACATACATAACAACTATCAGGTGAGAAAGAGACACAAGACTGGAAAGAAGTGAAAAAAGACACGTAAGAAAGATTCCCTAAAGAATACTGATAGCTACACAGAGACAGACCAATATAATCATGAAACAATGTAAG
>NW_007247339.1:1191-9922 GCF_000164805.1 Carlito syrichta
CAGAGCTCCAAAGCTCCAATGGGCAGGCAGTGAGTGGTGAGAGTGGCCCTGGGCCCCCCACAGGGTACTTCAGCCAGGAATAGGACCAGTGTCTCTTAGGGGCAGGCGCCCAGAGCCTCCCTGAGTGATCGGCAGCTTGGTGTTGGGTGCGGGGGAGAGATGATGTATCTGGGGAGCTATCTGAGACCCAAGACTCCCATGTACCAGTGGAACAGCAGCAGCAGGGGGCTGCAATATCTGACTCTGCATGGAACAAAAGGTCCCCAGGCCTTGGACCAGCGCGTCTGGTGGTGGGCTGGGGGATGGGGGAAGAAAAGTAAGAGTCTTTCTGGGAACTCACGTTTGGAGAATCTCACAAGTTCACCTATGCTGTCGCCATCTTGTTCCCCTGAGAATAAACTTTCGCCCAATCCTTGAATCACCAGCAGGTGGTGTTATCCCTCACTCCAGATGGTCTGTATCTCAGCTGCTTGCCCACCCTTCAGGCACTGATGGTGCAATGTGGAATGCCTGCCTCGGTGGTGGCAGCAGCAGCAGCAGCGGTGGCGGCTCAGCCACTGGCACAGGCAGTGCGATGTGTAATGGATGCCTCTGAGCGGTGGCTGCCTCGGAGGAGGTGGCTGCTCGCCCCAGGCATTGGCAGTGCAATGTGGAATGGCTGTCAGCTAAGGTGGCAGTGGCAGCAGCAGCAGCCACCACAGTAGCTGCCCAGACCTTGGTTATGCCTCAGCAAAGTCTACGGTTGAGCTCCGTGTGAAGAGCAGGCTGCAGACAATGGGATCTGCAACCTCCGGGGAGAGAACTAGAGTCTCTTTGCATTCTCCTCGGTGGAGAGTTTCACAGACAGAGCTGCCCTGTCGCCATCTTGCCCCACCCCCCACCAGCAGATTCTCCAAGCCCTTTCTTTGCTTTCACCAACTGGTTTTTGTTTTGCTGTTTAATGTGCTTTCCGTAAACTGCAAGGTTTTTTCAGGAATGAGTATACTGGGTTTTAGCAGAGATAGTTGTTTCATTGGTTGTGACCTTTCATCTCCTGACAGATTCACCTTGATCTAGATTGCTAAGTGCTTTGTCAATGAAATGTTAATCATCCAAATATGGATAATTTCAATACAGCCAAAATAGACCTCATTTCAAGGATAATCATGGCCTGAAGATACAGTGGCAATGAAGGTACTTCAAATACATCATATGGGAGGTCGATATTTAGAGCTTTTAGGAATCACTGCACTGCTTTCCACAGAGGTTGCACTAGTTTGCACTCCCGCCAACAGTGTAGAAGTGTTCCTTTTTCACCACATCCTCTCCAGCATCTGTTATTTTTTGAGTTGAGTTAGGTGGTAACTCAGTGTAGTTTTAATTTGCATCTCCTTGATGATTAGTGAGGTTGAACATTTCTTCATGTGTCTGTTGGCCGCTTGTATGTCTTCAATCCCCCTACTGGGAATATACCCTGAAGAACTCAAATCACTCTATAAAAAAGATACCTGCACATATATGTTTATTGCAACGTTGTTCACAATAGCAAGATCATGGAACCAACCATGCTGTCCATCAGAGGAGGACTGGATTAAAAAAATGTGGTACATATACACAATGGAATATTACACAGCCATAAAAAAGAACAACATCATGAATTTTGCAGCAACCTGGATGGAACTGGAATTTATAATACTGAGTGATCTCTCACAGAAAGAAAGACCTTAGTATCACATGTTCTCACTCATAAGTGGTCCTTGAACAACTATCAAAATACTATAAGAAAAGGATTGACAGTGGTGGGAAACTATGGGGGGGAGGGAGGGGAAGGGAGGTGGGATTAATGGTAGTCGATATCAGTCTGGGGACGGGGGGCACACTTCATCAACAAGGGTACCTGCACAATGCATATTTGTATACCTAACCCTTAATTGAACCCCACAATTTTAAAATAAAAAATATGGAAAAAAAATACATCATGCCCTCACACCAAAGAGAAAATGGTTCCCTGTGGTTACATGACTCGCTAGTGTTTATTATGAAAAGGTGACTTTCCTTCACAGAGTTCTTTAAGCTTAGGTGCAGTTGGTTGTGAGCGGGGGTGGTGGATCTCAAAATAATAAATTCAGATTACTCAAAGAACACATATTTCTGACTTCATTTATGATGTTACACACAAGCAGAAGTTACCAAAGATTCTCTATCCTTCACATTCTCCACCCCCATATCTGTGCATTTAAAGGAAGTCTGTCACATAGGCTACTGGTGTAGTGCTTGGAATCTGAGAAAAGTATGTGCTGGGTGGTGGGTCACTGCTTGTGTGACCACTTCTCTCCTCTGGGCTTAAAACTTAGTTTTTGCTGTTAATCTGTTAACAGTTTGTAAATCAAGTAGAGGAAGAAAACAGAAAATAACTTTCTAATCTGAAACGACAAATGTGAAACAAGCACGGAATAAATACTTGTCCAAGAAAAAAATAAGTAATTGTGTATTGGGGAAATCCTGATTATTAAATATCCCAACTATTTTATTTTATTTTAAAGATGTGGGGTATGTCTCAACTATTTTAATATGAAAGTTCTATTATTTCAAAGTTCTTCAAAGTGACATCTAATGTTGCAGCATACGTGTTTCAAATTTATCTAAATACAAGATGGAAACTTTGTATGAAGCATATTTCTTCAAAAAAAGAAAAACTAGCCATTGACATTTGACATATGCATATTTCTTTTTTTTTATTTTTATTTCAATAGCTTTGAGGGATACAAACAACTTTTGTCTGGGCCACCATCCACCACCCCTACCTGTGCACAAAGTACACATTAGGTGATTTTTTTTGTCCTTCCATCCCTTCCCTCTCTCCCCCCAGAGTCTCCAGTGTCCATTATACTATTCTCAATGTCTTTGCATACCTTTACTTTAGTTACCACTCATAAGTAATAATATGTGGCATTTGTTTTTCTGTTCCTGAGTTAGTATTACTTAGGATGATGTTCTCCAATTCTACCCAAGTTGCTGCAAAAGATATTATTTCATTCTTTTTGATAGCTGAGTAGTATTCCATAATGTATATGTACCACATTTTCATTATTACTTATCAGTGGTGAGCATTTAGGTTGATTCCACAACCTTGCAATGATGAACTGTGCTTCAATGAACATGCAGGTCTATGTGTCTTTTTTTAATAGAGTCACCTCTTTTCCTTACTGTAGATACCCAGCAGTGGGATTGATGAATCCAATGGTAGATCTACTTTTAGTTCTTTGAGAAATTTAAATACTGCTTTCCATTGAGGTTGTACTGTTACACTCCCACCAAAAGTGTAGAAGTGGTCCCTTTTCTCTGTATTTGCACCAGGATCTATTGCTTTTTGTTTTTTGTTTTTTTAAACAATGCCATTCTGACTGGTTTAAGTGTTATCTCATTGTGGTTTTGATTTGCATTTCACAGATGATTTAGTGATGTTGAGCATTTAAAAATATTTGTTGGCTTTTTATATATCTTATTTTGAGAGATGTGTGTTCATGCTGTTTGCTCACTTTTTAATTGGGTTAGTTGTTTCTTTTCTATTGATTTGTTTGAGTTCTTTGTAGATTTTGGATATTAGTCCTTTGTCAGATGTATAGTTTTTGCATATCTTCTACTTTTCTGTAGGTTGCCTATTTTCTCTGTTGATTATTTCTTTTGCTGTCAGAAGCTGTTCAGTTTAAGTTCCACTTGTTTATTTTTGTTTTTGTTGCATTTACTTTTGGGGTTTTAGCCATAAATTCTTTGCCTGAGCTGATGTCCAGAAGAATTTTTCCTAGAATTTCTTCTAGGATTTTTATGGTTTCATGTCTGACATTTAAATCTTTACACTACCTTGATTTATTTTTGTATATGAGGAGAGATAGGGATCAAGTTTCATTTTTTTGCATGTAGCTATCCAATTTTTCCAGCACCATTTGTTGAATAGGGTGCCCTTTCCCTAGTGTATGTTTTTGTCTGATTTTTCAAAGATTAGTTGGTTGTAGGTATTTGGATTTATTTCTGGATTCACTATTCTGTTCCATTGGTCCTTGTGTCTGCTCTTGTACCAGTATTATGCTACAGTATAATTTGAAGTCAGGTAATGTAATGCCTCCAACTTTGTTCTTTTGCTTAGGATTGTCTTGGCTATCCTGGTTCTTTTTTGGTTCCATTGAATTTTAGGATTGTTTTATCTAATTCTGTAAAAAATGATATTGGGAGTTTAATAGAGGTTGCATTACATCTGCATTTTACTTTGGGTAATATGGTCATTTTAACAATGTTGATTTTTCCAATCCATGAGCATAGAATGTTTCTTCATTTGTCTGTGTTCCCAACAATTTCTTTCACCAGAGTTTTCTGATTTTCCTTGTAGAGATCCTTCACCTCCTTCGTTACATATATTTCTTTTTTTTTGAATTGGAGTCTCACTCAGTTGCCCAGACTGGAGTACAGTGGCTGCTCCCAGGCACCGCAGCCTCGACCTGCTGGGCTCCGGAGATCCTTCCCCTCAGCTTTCCGAGTAGCCGGAATTACAGGCATGTGTTACCACATCCGGCTGATTTTTTGATTTATTGTAGAGATGAGGTCTCACTGCCCAGGTGGGTCTCGAACCCACGGGCTCAGGCAATCCACTCACCTCAGCCTCCCAAAGGCATGGGATTACAGGCTGAGCAAGTGAGCCCGGCTCATTACATATATTTCTAGGTATTTTAGCTTTTTGGCTACTATTGTAAATGGAATTGAGTTCTCAGTTTAATTCTCAGCTTGGTCATTATTGATATATAGCAGTGCTACTGATTTGTATGAACTTTTGTATTCTGAAACTTTACCAAATTCATGTATCAAGTACAGAAGTCTTTTGGAGGACTCTGTAGGATTCTATAGGCACAAGACCATATCACTGGCATAGAGAGATAGTTTGATTCTTCAGTTGCAATTTGGATGTTTTTTATTTCTTTTTCTTGCCTGATTGCTCTGGCTAGGACTTTTAGTACTATGATGAATAGTAGTGGTGAAAGTGGAATCCTTGCCTTGTTCCAGTTCTGAGTGGGAATGATTTCAACTTTTCTCCATTAAGGATGACATTGGCTGTGGGTTTTTTTGTATATGACTTTCATTATTTTCGGTAATGTTTCCTCTATGCTTATTTTCTGAGGATTTTTATCATGAAGAAATTCTGGGTTTTGTCAAATGCTTTTTTTGCATCTATTTAAATTATCTTTTTTTGCATCTGTTTAAATTATCATATAATTTTTGTTTTAAATTCTGTTTATGTTGTGAATCACATTTATTGACTTACATATGTTGAACTACCTTTGCATCCCTGGGATAAAACCCACTTGGTTGTGGCATATTACTTTTTTATATGCTGTTGGATTTGGTTTGCTAATTTTTTGAGGATTTTTTTTTTTGAGTTGGTGTCTCACTGTTACCCAGGTTGGAGTGCAATGACACACTCACAGTCACCCCAGTGTCAATCTGTTGGACTCTGGCAATTTTTCTGCCTCAGACTTCCAAGTAGCTGGAATTACAGGCATGCATTACCATGCCTGGCTAAGTTTTGATTTATTGTAGAGATGAGGTATTGCCAAATTGCCTGGGCTGGTCTTGAACCCACGGGCTCAGACAATCCACTTGCCTCGGCCTCCCAAAGTGCTGGGATTACAGGCTGAGTCACCAAACCCGGCCTTTTTGGAGGATTTTTACATCTATGTTCATAAGGGTTATTGGATAGTTTTCTTTTTTTGTTGTTATGTCTTTTCCTGTCTTTGGTATTAGAGAGATACTGGACTTGCAGGATGAGTTAGGGAAAATTCCCTCCTTTTCAATCTTCTGCAATAGTTTCAATTAAGTTGCTGCCAGTTCTTCTTTGAAGATCTGATAGAATTCAGCTGTGAGTCCATCAGGTCCTGGGCTTATATTGTTGAGAGACTTCTAAGTACTGTTTCAATATTGCTACTCTTTATTGGTCTGTTCAGGGTTTCTATTTATTCTGGAGTCAAGGTTGGGGAGTTGTATGTTTCCAAGAAAATATACCTTTCCTCTAGATTGTCTAGTTTATTTACATAAAGGTGTTCTTAATAGTTTGGATAATCTTTTGAATTTCCATTGTACCAGTTGTAAGATCTCCATTTTCATTTCTGATTGAGCCGGTTTGAGTCTTCTCTCTTAATTTCTTAAATAATCTAGCTTGCAATCTACCAATTTTGTTTATCTTTTCAAATAATCAAGTTTTTTATTGATCCCTTGCATTTTAAAAAAAATTTCAAATTGATTTAGTTCTGCTCTGATCTTTGTTATTTCCTTTCTTCTGCTGGCTTTGGTTTTGGTTTGTTCATGTTTTTCTAGCTCCTTGAGGTGTGATGTTAGGCTGTCAACATACAGCCTTTCAATCTTATTAATATAAGCCTGAAGCACTATAAATTTTCCTCTGAGCACAGGTTGGCTGTGTCCCAAAAATTTTGATAACTTGTTTCATTGTCTTCATTTGTTTCAAATAATTTAAAAATTTCTGTCTTGGTTTTATTGTTAACCCAAGAATCATTCAAGGGCAGATTATTTAATTTCTATGTTATCATTTGATTTTGTGAGATCTTTTTGGAGTTATTTTCTAGTTTTATTCTACTGTCATCTGAGAAGGTACTTAATATGATTTCAATTTTTAAAATATTTATTGAGACAATTTGTGGCCTGTCATATGGTGCATCTTAGAGAATGTTTTATGTGTTGATGAGAAATATGTATAATCTCTAGTTTGGGGATGGAAAGTTCTGTAGATGTCTATTAGTTCCATTTGCTCTGGAGCCTGGTTGAGCTCCAATGTTTCTTTGTTGACTTTCTGCCTTGATATGTGTATAATTGTCAGTGGAGTGCTGAAGTCTCCCACTATTATTGCATTGCTCTGCACCTCTTTTTCTAGGTCTAGTAGAATTCATTTTATAAAGCTGGGGGCTCTGGAATTAGGCACATATATATTTAAAATTGTTAATGTCTTCTTGGATTGATCTCTTGATCATTATATATCAACCATCTTTGTCTTTTTTTTTACTGTTGTTAATTTAAAGTCTGTTTTTATCTGTTATGAGAATGGCTACTCATGCTCATTTTTAGTATCCAATTGCATAGAATAATTTTCTCCATCCCTTTACCTTGAGTCTATGGGAGCATTTTCATTAAGTGGGTCTCCTGAAGGCAGCAGATATTTGGGTTGTCTTTTTAAATCATTCTGCTAGTCTATATCTTTTTAGTGGGGCATTGAGACCATTTATGCTCACAGTTGATAATAATATGTAAGGTACTATTCCATGTTGGTTGTTATCTGATTGCTTTATTTATTTTCTCTATTGTGTTGGTGTTCCATAAGCCTGTGATCTTTATGATTTTCAGCTTTTACTACTGGTGTATTTTGATTTTTTGTTTCAGTATTTAGAACTCCTTTGAAAATTTCTTCCCTGAATTGTGTCTCACATCTTTAAAATTAAAAAAAAATTCTTGTAAAGCTGGTCTAGTTGTGACAAACTCCCTAAGCATTTGCTTGTCTGCAAAGAACTTCATTTCTCCTTTATTTATGACAATTAATTTTGTGGGATATAAAATTCTTGGCTGACAGTTATTCTGTTTGAGGAGACTTAAGATAGGGTCCCAATTTCTTCTGTTTTCTAGTGTTTCTCCTGACTTGAAAGATGGAGATAGTAGAGATGGGTGGAACAGGATTTTTTAAAAACAAAGTTAACTGCAGCTGCCACCTACTTCAGGTTATGTTTTAAAATAGACATGTTCTATAATGAATATCTACTACAAAATCAGAATCATAAATGCCCCATGACTGCTCTTCATGGGGATTATCGAATTGGTTTCATGTTGAATAAAGCCTATAAATAGAAAAAAATTACATTTTTTACAGGACCATGTAAAAAGTCACACAATAGGGGACTTCTGTTAGAGCTTTCATGAAAAGACTTGCTTAGCACGATGAAAGCCTTAGCTCATGCTTTTGCCTCTCAGTTGGATCCTCCCACCTTTCTGGTCACATGCAAAATATCTTAATCTTATGTAACACATTGTAAGACATGTTACTAATTCTCTTAACACTGCTTTTCATGAAATGAAGAACATCTAGGTTTAACAAAGTATCTAAATTTCTATATGTGACAGAAATTAGAGACTATGTGTATATCAAAATCCAGGAATAAAATACTGTATCTCTTTTAAATGATGCAAATTGACATTTTTGACTGAACAGCAATCTCATAGCTTATAAAAATAGCTTTACCAAGTAGTATGTCAATTTAAATATAGAAATCTTTATAAACTTACATAAATGTAGAAATAAAGTGAGTTCACTTGTTGTTTCTTGGTGCTTTACAAGAAAATGTGTATCTCTTAGAAAGAATCACTTTGGTATCCAAATAGGAAAAGAAGAAGTTAAGTTATCCCTCTTTGCTGATGATATGATCCCACACCTTGAAAATACAAGAGCATCTGTCAAAAACCTGCTTGCACTGATAAAAGACTTTGGCAAAGTCTTAGGGTACAAAATAAATGTGTAAAAGACAGTTACATTCCTATACACCAACAACAAGCAGGCAGAAACCCAAATAAAAAGCACAATCCCATTCACAATCACCACAAAAAAATGAACTACCTCCACATCTTCCTAACCAAAGAAGTGAAAGACCTTTACAATGAGAACTACAAAATACTGCTCAAAGAAATCCAAGAAGACACAAACAAATGGAAA
>NW_007247339.1:9996-58321 GCF_000164805.1 Carlito syrichta
TAGCAAAAGAAACATTCCAGGAGGTATCACACTTCCAGACTTCAAACTTTACTATAAGGCTGCAGTAATCAAAACTGCCTGGTATTGGTACAAGAACAGGCACATAGACCAGTGGAACAGGATAGAGATTCTGGAAGCAAAGTCTCAATTCCTCAACCAATTCATCTTTGTCAAAGTCTCCAACAACAACCACTGGGGAGAGGAGAACCTATTCAGTAAACGGTGCTGGGAAAACTGGCTGACCACATGCAGAAGATTGAAATAGGACCCCTACCAATCCCAAACACAAAAATTCACTCTAAATGGATCAAAGACCTAAATGTAAAACCTCAAACTACAAGAATCTTAGAAAATTCAGGAGAAAACCTTATGGAAATTGGAACTGGCAACCAATTCCTATTCAGAATCCAAAGGCCAATACCTTAAGAAACAAGATAGACAAGTGAGACCTCATCAAACTAATGAGCTTCTGCAAAGTAAAAGAAACAATCAGAGAACAGGGAGACAGTCCACAGAATGGGAAAAAATATTTGCCAACTGTATATCTGACAAAGGCTCAACATCTAGGATCTACAAGGAACTCAAATGCACCAAAAGGAAAAAACCAACAGCCCCTTTAAAAAGTGGGCAAAAGACATGAATAGACACTTCTCAGAAGAAGATATATGGGCAGCCAGCAGACACATGAAAAAGTGCTCAGCCTCACTCATCATCAGAGAAATGCAAATCAAAACCACATTTAGATATCACCTAACCCTCAGTAAGAATGGCCATCATTAATAAAACAAACAACAACAGATGCTGATGAGGATGTGGAGAAAAAGGAATGCTTTTACACTGCTGGTGGGAATGCAAACTAGTGTAACCTCTTTGGAAGACAGTGTGGTGATTTCTGAAAGAACTAGAAATTGACCCTCCATATGACCCAGCATTTCCCCTATTGGGAATATACTGGAGAAACTCAAATCATTCTACCAAAAAGATACCTGCACACGTATGTTTCTTGCAGCTCACAATAGCAAACAGATGGACTGGATAAAGAAAATGTGGTACATATACACAATGAAATATTATGCAACCATAAAGAAGGACAAATATACGGACTTCACAGCAACTTGGATGGATTTGGAGTCGATCATACTCAGTGATCTATCACAGAAACAAAGAACAGAGAACCATATGTTCTCACTCATAAGCAGACCTTGAACAATTATAATACTATAAGAAAACATTTGGCAGTAATGGGAAACTGTCGGGGAGGGGGGATGGGATTGGCCGTTGAGGGAAACTGCTAGGGGAGGGAGGGGCATACCTCATTATCAAGAGTACCTGCATAATCAATGTTTGTATACCTAACCCTGAATTGTACCCCACATCTTTATAATAAAAAAGTAAGAAACACTTTAAGGTGTAGTACCAAATGAAGCTCCACCCAAATCTCTGTATTTGAGGGACTTTCCTTATGTTATGAGTCAAAGTTCATTGTTTGTATACATCCACAAAAAAATAGTAAACATTTTTTCCTCAAATCCAAAGTCCACATGTTCAAAAATTCATTACGAGTGTTCATTATAAGTGTGGAGACCACATGTTTAGTTTATTTTTGCCTTCCAGGACTTGAAGTGTTACTAGATCAATTTAGATTTAAAGAAAATAAAAGGATCAAATGTGACAATAATGATCAATTAATATCACAGAGTCACAACCACTTCTTCAATTCTGATTTAATTATTTTTACAATATTTTTTACTTTTGTATTGGATAAGGTGATACTAAAAAGTCTCAATTATCACTACCATACAGCAAATACTCCTTAAAGGGCAGAACTTTTAGACTCAAGGATGAGTTTTCAGATACTGCTGAATGTTCTTAGGAATAATCTTCAAAACCAATAAATAATTTTAAAAACAGTTTCCCAATTCAGTTATTGGAAAATCATCTTTAAATAGGATACTATAAATTAATGATTTTAAAGTCAATTTTCTTAATACTTATTGTGTCTTGTAACTTCTGCCCTGGATAGAAGTGTGTCAATCAGCTTTTAAATAAGTTGAGGCCTCCCTAGATCTTTTCTGGGAGTGTAAACTTCCTTCCTTCCCCACCTCCCTTTCTCTTTCATTCTTTTTGCCTTCATAAACTCATTACTTTGCTCACAAAAATGAATAAAGACAAACTTCCCAGTGAGGCATTTGTTATTACACTCAGGATCTGATGGTAATAGTCTGTGACATAACACAGTCCTATGAGATAGACCTTGAGGATAATGAAAGTATGCATCTCAAGAACAAATGTGTTTTTAAAATAACCAGAGTAGAAGGAGTAAAGCAATCAAGACTGGTGTTTTGAGGATTTTATGGTTTAAACTGAGCTGCAATAAGTCTTTTGATACAACCAGCAAAAGACCTGCCATTATACCTTACATACAGGCACTGAAGGTTAGGCTGTTATGGTTAAATGAAATTATATTCATATTTTTGTCTCTGTATAAAAGATGTATGAAACTAGAATAAAAATGCTCACTTATATTAGTTTGAAAGTGCCTAAAAATATATAGTTAAAAAAAAGACTATTTTCATTGTAAAATTTGATACCAAGATATTATAATTCCATAAATATTAAAATTCCTTCCTTTATACTTTTATATATTTATCAAACAATTACAGTCACTAAATATACAGTACTCCACTGTCTAGAACAATACATTCAAGACACAAAGGGAGAGACATTAAGTGACTGATGCTGCTTTCTCTTGCTGTTTCTATCAAAATTTTCAAGGAATATATTTTTTTCTATGATTGATAGTTAATTTAGACACTCATTTTTGAGTCTAGTTAAGATAGTCTACACAGAATCTACTAAGGACCTATGCCTATATATACTCAAACATATTGTAGTGAAATCTTATAATTTTTTTGTTGCTTTGGCATCTATTTTAAATATAAATTGGACTTTCTCATACCAGAAGCAGGGCTCAGTCACACCCGACATAGTTTCCTGTTCTTTACTTTGCTACAGTTATTCAGTGTGAACAATCAGATATCTGCTTCAAATAAACACCTTCTGGTGACCACCTTCTTATAACATAGCTATATACAACTGACTTGACTCACCCCACAGACCACCATACTAGGCATGCACTGTGTGGTTATTTCACAGCGACCACCAACATGCCTTCCTGGACCTTGTGCCTGCTTGCATTATACCTATCAATTAGACCTCCTTGCAGAAAACATGCACGGTTAGTATGCTGGACCACAAGAAAGTCTTCCACTCTCAGGTCTCTTTCTCACTCTATTGCTTCCCACTCCCTGGTCAAGCACTGGTCTCCTGAATGGCTGCTCCCTTCCAGGTGGCCCTGCCAAGTTGCTGCCCTCTTCTCCTCTGAATCTGTAAATACTCAAAAACTACTTCTCTTACTTTCTATGTTTTGTTGTGCTTCAGCTTTCACCCGATTGACACACTCAAACCTAATTATATCCCTGGACAGGGGCCTTCTAAAGAGTAGCTATGTTGGTAGGAATAAACTGGACAAAGATCAGACAAAAGCCACAAGGGTGTCTACTTGTTTACTTATAAACAAGTTTTCTGTGAAAGAGACATGTGGTCATGGGTCACACACATAGACCTTAAACCAACTGTTGGGAAAAACAAGTATCCCATGAAAGGCACACTGTAAACATTCATGACCACCTCACCAGGAGTCTTCTCAGAGAAGGGCTAGAGTTTATAGCCTCTCTCCAGAAAGAAACCTCAAAATCAATTTGGAGAAAAATGCAACACGTTATCTTTACTACATGAGCAGTTATATTGAATCATTAACCATCATTACTGAGAACATGATTAGCATTTGTGGGAAACTGAAGGGAAAGGCAACACTCTGGATGAAAACTTATTCTGGAAATTTCACTGAAAAACCTATTTTGAACAATTAGGTTAATTTATCTCTGGTTTGCATGCAAACTTAGTGTTACCAAGCTGAATGGTAACCAGAAAGCAACATGGAATCTCTGTATGGTGGGTAAGTAATTGTTTGGGGTGATTGACACCGAACTTTAAAATGAACACCAGAATTTTCAGTTCATATGTTTTCTCTTACCTTACAATTTTTGTTAAAGGAGCAGGAAAACACAATCATTTGTCATATTATTATTTGTTTATATAAATCTTTTCCATTATCTGTTCCAACACCTAAATATAATTTAAAAGTTAGGCTGTTTAGAGGAAAAGAAAAATGTCTTTTCCATTAACATAATAGATTAATAAATGAAAAATGATCACAGCTGACAATGTCAGCATGTAATCATTTATTTGAAGACAAGGCTTCAAGTCCAGTCTTGTCTTGTAAAGCAGAATTTATAAGATGAGAGAGAGAGAGAGAGAGAGAGAGGGAGAGAGAGAGAGAGAGAGAGAGAGAGAGACCGGATTTGATTAAGAGTGTCTAAAAGGGGCAGGGTGGGTGGAAAAAAAAAGTGTCAAAAACAAACAAACAGACAAACAAAAACTTACAGCTTATATGAGGAGGGACCTCCCACCATCCCACCACAATGGAAATATCTTTCAGAGGGTGGGCCCCTCGTAGTACAGGTTTCCCCTTCTAAAGTGTTCTAGGAGCCTATCAGCATTGGTGTACCAGCTAGCATTGTTGTGAGAGGCTATGTTCAGCTTCAGTGAATTGTTTTCCAGATTCCTTCAGTGTGTTTGTCTATTTCATGATGGGTGAATCACGAGCACACCTGCCCATACTGTGCTGAGTGTTCAGCAGTTTTTGACCAAAAAATGGCATGAATACCCATGCTCCACCCTCCCTATTCACCCAGTCTTGCCCCAGAGACATTTCTTTTATTTTCATGGATGAAAAAAAAGTCCTCAAAGGGAAACATTTTGCTGATATAGAAGAGGTAAAACAAAAAAGGCAAAAAAAGCACTAAAAGACGTCAAAATTGATGCGTTCAAAGACTGCTTTGAGCAGTGGAAAAAGCATCTTGATAGGTGTATTGCATCAGAGAGTACTTTTAAGGTGACAAGTTTAAACATGTAAGAATGCACAATTTTTTATAAATAAATTCTAGTTTTTTGTGCATTTTTTCTAAAGAGTGAAATATTACAAACATTCATGTTAGTATCGGCAAAACAAGGTTTTTATTTTCACTCTCTTTATGCATTACTCTACTAGGGGTCCTAGCTCGACAAACCAAAAGACTAAAAATCAAAGATATGAGGACTGAAAAAGATAAAAATTATATTCAGATAATTTGTTTACATAAAACCAAAATATGATCTACAGATAAATTATACAATAAAAATGCTTATGAAAGTCATAATATGTAATATCAACCTAAAAAACTAAGACCTGGTATGGTGGCTCACACCTGTAATCCCAGCATTTTGAGAGGTCAAGGTGGGAGAATTGCTTGAGTCCAGGATTTTGAGACTAGCCTGGGCAACATAGCAAGACCTCATCACTACAAAAAACTTTAAAAAAATTAGTCAGGCATGGCGATGTGCAACTGTGGTCCCAGCTACTTAAGAGGCTGAGATGGAAGGATCTCCTGAGCACAAAAGATTGGGGCTGTGGTGAGCCATGATCATGCCACTGCACTCCAGCTCAGGTGACAGAGTGATGCCCTAACTCAAAACAAGCAAACAAAACATATAGTTCAGCTTCTAAGCTTAGAATCCCATCACTTCACCTTTCTAGAAAAAAAAAAAGACAATTAAGAAGGAGACTTCTAACTCTTCTTGCTAATGTGTTGATTTCTTCAGACTTCTAATCATGATCCTTAATAATAAATACAGCTGAGTCTAAATTACTCTTGCCCGACTTCAAGTCCACTTCTTGATGCAAAATTTATAAAAATATAGAATAGTCATATCCAAAATTCCTGTGGTGTTTATTATGTATTTGAAGACAAATGGTATTTTGCCCCTTTTTCAATTAAAACAATCCACTTCCTTTAGCATTTTATCAAAGGTTTGGTTTCTCTGTCTCAAATTAAATTTTATTGCTTTTCTTTCAACCCGGCATATTTTACTTTAAATAGGCACAATACTAAAGGGAAAGAATAAAACAAACATTCCAATAAAATAATATGGTTATCATGCTCTATTGCTAATTGCATATTCTATTTGTTTTTTCATTTAATTTTGTTTACACTCATACCATGATATTGTCATTAGAAATCAGTTTCTTGCCTAGTTTCCTCTGTCCTATTCCAAGTAAAGAACTTTTCCATTGAGTCTAAAGAAATCAGTGAAATATACAACTATTCTAAGTCAAATACCTCTCTCATCTAAAAAAGGAATTGATTTATAAGTTTACATTACCACACATTTAAGCAGTTTTAAAAAATAAATGGTATATATCGAATTAATTTAAAAATTCTCCATCGCATCAGTCCTTTTCCTGTTTAGTTCCTCATCCCAAATATATAAACATTAGTGGCAATATGTGTGGAGGGAGAAATAAACATATATCAATCATTTTTTGCAATTTAACAAAAAAGTCTCATTTTTTTGGACTATGCAGTTTTAATTTACATTTTAAAGGTTTCTTTTATCTCTGAATAATTGGACAAAATATTAAATAAAACATGCTATGATCTTGTGTGCCTCTTCAGAAGACAAAACACTAGGCTGCCTGGATGGACACCAGCACCTGGCACTATGGCACCCAAGTGTCTGGCACTGTTACTGCCTCATGGGTCACAATCTGGGTGTTAAGAGAGGTTTGCTTATCATTATTATTATTATTTAAAGACGTGGAGTACAATTCAGGGTTAGGTATACAAATGTTCATTATGCATGGACCCTTGTTGATGAGGTGTGCCCCCCCCAGTGGCAGATTCCCACTACTGCCAATCCCTCCCCTGCCCTCCCCTGGCAGTTTCCCACTACTGCCAATCCTTTTCATATAGTATTATGATAATTGTTCAAGGTCTGCTTATAAGTGAGAACATATGATATTTTTGAGGAAAAGTACATCAATAGGGCGACTTTTGTCGGTTTGTGTGTTTATATGATTACCCGTATTTTTTTTTTAACTCTTTTCTGTCTCTTTTCATTTGTTAGTTGGCCAAAATGATTACTGAAGTGGTTTTTTGATGATACAGGGATTAATTGTACAATTCTCTTTTTGTATATGTTTGAAAATTTCCATAATGAAAGGGTTTTAAAAGAAAAATATGGCAATAAGGCATATATTTCACATAGGCTTTATGAGTATTAAATGAGGTATTTGTCAAGATACAATACTGTCTGGTATAAAATATGGCTTTAAAAATGCTTTCTTCTTCCCTTTTCTTCCAAAATAGTTGCCCTTTGTGTATGCGCATGCGCGCGCGCGCACACACACACACACACACACACACACACACACACACACACACACACACAGAAAGGCATATCCACAAACGATCCCTGTGATGTTTTGTAAGGGTTGAATTGCTCTTTTAGGAATCTGTGAAAGACTCAGCTACTTTTTACAGGGAAATCAAAGACTGGTGACTTTAGATGACTATCAAGGGTATCAAACCTTAGGCATGAGACCTTTCTACTTTGGAAAGGTAATCAACTCCTGAAGTCTATAAACAATAACTAACCTAAAGTGGAAGGTAGGATGCTCTGAGAAGAACCCAGATCCCACAAAGCATGGGCAGCACCTGAGGCATAGCTCTCAGTCTGAGGGAGGGATCAAGTTCTATCTCAGGGTGCTCAAGTACTGCTGCTGCCTGATCACCAAAAAAGAAGTCTAAAGAGAAGCCAAATACTATGTGCCAGTATTAACCTACACCTCTAAATAAATCCCCCTTTTAGAAAGAAAACTTACCTGAGAAGGAATTTCTACACCTTGATATTTAGTGCTTTGGGATTCATATGTTGTTTTGCAAAGTAAGAAAGTCTCTCTTACAAAAAAAAGGGAGAGGGGGCAATCCAATCATAGTTCATCTGCACTCTTGCCTTTCCTAGATCAGGCATTCTTAAAATTTTTGGGGCACACTATTTTCTTAAGTCAGCAGTCTTGGCGCAGAGGTTACCTAAAATAAAATTAAAAATCCACATCAAGGACATCTTTCATTCAATGACTTATAAATACATGACATTTGAGAACTGGAAAGACCTTAGAGATCATCTGGTTCAACCTTTCTTTCCATTTTACAAATGAGAAGATTTAAACCAAAGAAAACAAAAGACATGCCACGGAGATGCTGGAGCCAGTTAGAGCAGCACTGACCTGAACATAGGTCCCTGACTCTCAGTGTAGGGACTTGGATCAATGGTTTTCTAATTTTTGTTTTTTAAGCTATAATCTGCATTAATAAAGTTAGGACACACACACATACACACACACACACACACACACACACACACACACACCCCAATACATACCTTTTTATATTTTTTATTCTGCTCTATTCTATTTTACTTAAAAAAATGCTCGTCACAACCCTGTAACTTGATTTTACAACTCACTGGTAGGTCATGATCCATAGTTTGAAAAACATTGTCCTAGAACACCCATTTTCAAATCTTTGTGTCATAATTTTGAAAAACTGAAGGTGGTGGAATTAGAGTTCTGGGTATTGTGCATGACTCATTGCTTCTCTTCCCTAGACTGTAGCCGGGCAACTTGAGTAGAGCTGCTGGGGTTTTGACCTTGAAGTTGTGACCTCTCAGCAAAATCATGGAAGAAAGAAGTGGAAGCCCTAGTTTAAAAAGTAGTGACATAGCCAGGCTCGGTGGCTCAGCCTGTAATCCCACGCCTTTGGGAGGCTGAGGTGAGTGGATTGCCTGAGCCTGCGGGTTCGAGACCCGCCTGGGCAGCAAGACCTCATCTCTACAATAAATCAAAAAATCAGCCAGGCATTGTAGCGCATGCCTGTAATTCTGGCTACTCGGAAGGCTGAGGTGGAAGGATCGCCGGAGCCCAGGAGATCGAGGCTGCGGTGGCTGGGGGTGGCCACTGCACTCCAGTCTGGGCGACAGAGTGAGACTCCAACTCAAAAAAAAAAAAAAAAAGAAGTAGTGACATGGTATCTCCCCTAAAGGATACCTGCATACATAACCCTGAATTGTACTTCACATATTTAAAATTAAAAAAGCAACTTCCATCTCTAGCAGTGACAGCAAGAGGGGTTTGACATTTGCTGAAATAATCAAATAGAACAATATATTTTAATCATATTCTAATAAAAATTAATATTGTTAAAAAAAAGAAATAGTGACAGCCCACCTTGTCTTCTCAGAAATTTCAGAAATTTCTCAGAAACTTCCATCACTGATGCCACAGATATTGACAATGCAAAGATACTTACATTCTGGCGAGACTTTAATCCAAGTTGGGAAATGGTGCCTTTTATCTACCTAGCAATTCTAAAGATGCCCAGAGTCCTTTGGAGAACTTATCTAATTAATCTTGATAATTCCTCTCATGAGGAACTAAGACATCATGGTACTGGTAGGAATAAGAGGAGGGCCACAACTCAGGTGAGGTGAATGAAGCATCTTGATTATTGAGTATATTTTTCATTTGTGTAATATGGCTTTACTCACCACATCTTAATCCTGCCACTATGAGGTCCCATTTTTATTTAAAATGTTATATATACTCTATCCTCGATTTTTTGGAATCAATTATTGTTTTTAAAATATTACGTGAGACACTTTTTATTAAATTACTGCTATTTTTGGTATTCCCTTGAATTTTGTGCCTCACTAACCTCGCCATAGTCCTAGCCCAAAGTCAGAGGTTCTTAAGTCAGTTACTAACAAGTGCTTGTTAAGCAAGAACATATCAAAACCAGCAATTCTACAAATCATTTCTCCCGTGTTGATTTCACTTATGGACAATGACTAAAGAATCATCTTAACATTCTACCACTGATGCTTAACAGACAAATTCAATCAGCATGATGCTTAACTGGCAAATTCAATCAACATAAGGTAAAGTTTGTGACACCTTCCTGAAGCAATAAAGCAAGCACAAATCATCATTCCAGTTCATCCCAGGAAAAAAATGAGTTCAAGGAACTATTGGTCATGTTAGTACTTGGTATAAAAATACACTGAAAAATATCTAAAGTGTTTATTTTGGATTGATTTTCTTCTACCCTGAATGTGCTTGTCCAAAATATTTCAATTCAGAGTTGTCCAAATATGTTTCACCATTCTGTGGTTGTACATGGAATTTGGTATTTTAACTGTGAGCATGATACATATGTGCATTAAAAAAAAAAACATTAGTCCTGAGAATTGCAGCAACAGGCGGAGGCAGTTAGCTCTACTCTTAGGACTCTAAATCTATATCATTACTTGATAAAAGAAAATCACAATCCTATTTTTCTAACAAACATAAATAAAAGTAGTGCTTCTAAAAGATAAAACAGGGTCAGAACCCCAAACCCCATCTACCAATTTCAATATCCATTATTTCATTTGTCTTAAAAGCTTTAAATTGTATTTTAAAAGTTTTTAAACACACATATGTAGAGAATAATCTAATGACCTCTCATATACCTGTTCCCCAGATTCTAAAATAGCTAGTCTTTTGCTTTATGTGTTACATTTTCTCATCTCCCTCTCTTCTTTCCTCTTTCCCTCTCACTCTCTTTCTTTTTCTTTCTGTCTGTTGTGGCATTTAAAGCAAACCCTTGACGTCTTCCTTCACTTCATTTCCATCTCAAAATATTTTATGTGTCATTCCAGTTTACATCTTTGTCTTGCAATGTAAAATTTGAGATTAAAAAAAGTTAATGTTGCTTCTTTTATTTCTGCAACACCTGTAGACAGTACACACTGAACTTAATTATTTTATATAATTCAAAATTTAAACTTTTTATCTGAGATGCATAGTATTTTCTTCTCTATACTGAAAGAAAATTGAAATAAACCACTACACTGATTTGGCAACCTTAAGTTTGAAAAGTACTGTTCTCAAACTCCCCAACCCACCCTCCACACCCCTTGAAAAGCACTATTCTAACTGAGGTAATTGTAAAGAGGAATTTTTACTCTCCCTTGTTAGGATAAATAAAAGCTCTTGCTAAAGGGGGCTACTGACCATTAATATCCTTGTTCTAGGGTGCATTAACTGTTAACATTTCAATTTTGGGAGACATCTCTGGCTCTCTATAGCTCTAATATTTTTCTCATTGAAAGATACTTCAGCCTACTTCCTTTATCCATTATGGGTATACCATGAGCATATTTATGTCCTTGTGGCTGTGAATAAGTACAACTGCAGATATAGTGGATATCTTCTCATCCAGTCAAGAAGGCAAAGCAGGAAGTTATAAAAATGACAGATAATGGGCCTTTAATATTTTATGACTTCAAACGTATACATAAACATACAGTCATTTATTGTATTTCTGAGCTTTGAAGCTTGCTGAACATTGAGCCTTAACTTTTTAAAGAATTCCCAAATGAAGTTCTTTCTTGAAAAATACAGGCCCAGTGTAAATATCATTACATTATTTATGACTATTTAATGAAATATAGGTTCAGAATCCTTCCAGATTTTACTACTAGAATTTTTCCCTCAGCATTTTGTAGTTGTCTTGTTGGCATTTCATTCAGCTAAAATTTTGATTGTAGTCACTCAACTTCATTCACTCTTCCTGAAACATTCAATTATCTTTTATAAAATTAAAAATTTTTGTTCACTTTGACAGTTGACAGATTTGCATAATATTTTATTATTCCATATAGTATAAATACCAAGTAGAACTAAAAGAAACTGGTAGAAGCAGAAACACATGGGCATACTAAAGTGAAATTTGCTGCCCATTTTCCACATGGTAATGGACACCAATAATCATGTTTTTAAGGGGAATGAAGAACAACAGATAATCTACTAAGTAGGTTAGATGTACATAAGTAAAACAGCTCCCATTATTCTGAAGTCAGCAGAGTGTCTTTTATCTTTAAATATAATACAGTTATTGGTCTTCATAATGATAACAGCTAATATTTGGATAATGCTTTACAGATCTCATACAATCTTTTTTCCCCTATGTTAAGGTCTCACTCTATTGTCCAGGCTAGAGTGCAGTGGCATAATCATGGCTCACTGCAGTTGCAAACTCCTGGGATCAGGTGATTTTTCCACCTCAGCCTTCTGAGTAGCTGGGACTACAGATGCATACCACCATACCCAGCTAATTTTTTTATTTTTATTTTTTGTACACATGAGGTCTATGTTGCCTCAGTGATTCTCCCACCTTGACCTTCCAGAGTTGCACGGATTACAGGCATGAGTCACCATACCCAGCCAAGATCTCATATAGTCTTTACAACAACTTTCTCTATGAGGTAAATAACTCTGCATAAGTAAGAATTGACTGAAGTCCTGAAAATTTTATTATTTTTTGTTTTTAGAACTGAGGTATGGAAAAAAGTTCTGTAAGTTTAAGAGACTTTCAAATAGTCAAATAGAGCAAGATATTTTAATGGCAGTGAAAAAGTTGAAATTATGCCACCATGGTATAGTGACTGTTTTGAGATAAAGTCACTTGAAAAATAGCAGATTCAAGATTACTCTGATTTACGTTCTGTTTTTTTTTTTAAGTAAAGGATAAAATTCCCATATGAAACATGTCCTCCCTATACCAGAAAGAAAGAATCATGATGATTTCTTATGAAGAAGAGGAAGCTGAGGTCAAGAGAAATTTGTACAAACAAACCTTGTGAGACTCATTCTTCTAGTCACTTCTCCACCTAACTAACTACTCTAGCCAAGGCTCCTTTGCCTTGTCACATTTTTATAGTCTACCACTCTTTGTCTAATACACTATGCAAGTGTTCATCTCTATCTTTAGCCTTCATTTTCTTATGAGGACTCTGATCCCACATAATACTGGCATTAAATGAGTTAATATCCTTTTCTTCTGGTGATCTGTCTTATGTTAATTTAATTCCAGCCCAGTTAAAAAATGCTAAAAGGGTAAATGCAAAATTGTGCTTCCTATATACCTGCTTTTTATGAGAATTTTACAGTTCTTAAACTTCATTCTTTTTTCAAGCTGTGTCTGCCACCTGTCTACAATGCAGAACTTATATGCCAAATTCCTGATTCTCACTGAAAAATTAAAGTTGAGCAAATTTTTGCTCAATGAATGCCATAAGTTTTGCACCCAGATCAGCTGCAGACAACAGCAGAGCTTTCAGTGGAAATTTTAAACAAATGAAACCAAGATTCCGAAGCATTTCTTTAAAGAATTGTAACAGAAGATGAAACATGGCCTTAACAGTATGATTCTGGAGACAAAACACAATCAAAACAGTGATTATCAAGAGGTAGTTCAGTCGAAGTAAAGGCAGACTGGTCAAGGTTAAAGATCAGGACAATGTTTTTTTGAGATGCCCAAAGCATTCTGCTTATTGACTTTCTGGAGTCAGTATTCAATATGTCTTTTTGATGATTACTCATATACTCCAGAACTTAGCACCTCTAACTGGACAAACTAAAAGGGATCACTTAACATCATTGGATATTCCCCATGGTGGGGAACATAAGAGGTGCTCAGGCCTTACAGAAGATTTAATTTTCTACTTTGAACATCAGCAGATAGTGTATTCCCCAAACAGAAGGCCAGTAGCCTTGGTGTTAATTCAAGGAGAAAATTTAACACAGATATACTTTAAAGGATTAGTTGTATATACATAGATGAAGAAACCTAGATGAAGAAACCATGCTCACTCATACAAGGAAGTTGTGCAAGGACATAAATTTTCTAAATTACAGTAGATGTATTTCTTTATTTCCTAGACACTCTGTTCTGGTACTTTGGTACTTATAGCTCCTTTTAAGATCTCTGTACACTTGTATTCTCATGATAATCCTTGTATGATATCTCTGCTGAAGTGTTATTTCATTGGTCATACTTTCCTTGACCATTTCTATATCAATTAGCAACTACACCCTGTCTCTTATTCACCTTACTCTTTTTTAAAAGCACTCCTTTCTCTCTTTTAGGTTTTACTTGCTTATCTATCTAGTTGTGTGGCAGGCAACTTCTATATTAATTAAAACATTGCCAATAATATTGCCTTTGTTTTTTTCTGGGTTTCTTTTGTGTGTGTGTGTGTACTTTGTGAAAACTTAATACTGACTCTTAAAAAGGAGAAGCACAAATATTCACAATAAAACAGGGGACAAAATTACTGGTTCAGCAGAAATTTTAAACCATTATGATAATAACTTTAATAATTTTTTAGAAAATATAAATTAAATGAAAAATTTCAACTTAAAAATTGATTCAAGTAGAGAAAGCTTGAATAGAAAAATAAATTGTATTAAAATAAAATTTATACACTATGCAAAGCTATCTACAAATTCGATGTAATCCATATCAAAATGCCAATTACATTCTTCACAGAAATAGAAAAAAATCTTAACATTTGTATGGAACCACAAAAGACCTCACATAGCCAAAGCAATCCTGCATAGATATTTGCTATTGCCACTTCTGATTCTACACTGTACTGAAGTGCCTAGCCAGGGCTAGGAAAACAAAAATAATTGAAAGGAAAAAATACAATTCATTATTTCTGCATGTTATAATCATGTACCATAAAATAAAACAACAATATACAGATATTAGTAGAATTAGTTAAATAAGTTTAGTAAAGTTGCTAGTTGCAAGATTAATAAATAAAGCCCATTGTAATTAGAAAAACATTTAGAAAAAAATTAAAGGATATGATTTAAATACCCACAAAATATCCAATATCTAGTAATAAATCTAATCAAACATATGCAAGCTTTCTATGCAGGAAATGATAAGACATTGTAAAGAGATATGGAAGAAGACCTAACTAAATGTGAGAAAACCTCTGTTCATGGATCATAAGAGTATATGTTGTGAACATTTCAATTTTCCCCAATCTATAGATTTAATGCAATTCCAAACAACTTTCTATTGGGTATGTGTAGTTTGGCTAGTTGATTTCAAAATTTATATGAAAATGTAGATGGACTAATTACCCAAACAATTGTAAAGAAAAATAAAAAGATGGGTGTACTCACTTCACTGGAAATGAAGTCTTATTAGAAAGCTACAGTAAGATAGTTGTGCTATTGACACAAAGATAGATCCAAAAATCCAGTGAACAAAATAGAAAGCTCAGAAACAGATGCATGTTTTGCTGAGTGGTTAAATAAATAAATAAATAGAATTTTTGTAATCAGTGTGCTAGAATAGTTGAAAGGTCATAAATGTAAAAAGATAAAATCTGACTCCTTCCTCACACCACGCACAAAAATCAATTTCAGATGGATTGAAAACTCTAGAACAAAAAGTGGTGAAATGTCTTTTTAAATTCAAAAAAGATTTCTCAATGAGAAAATAAAGAGAAAAACTAAGGGGAAAGAATGATATATTTGTTAATAATATATAGCTAAGAACTGAGAGAAAATACAAATCCTGGAGAGCAAATTATTTCTTGAAATACTTATAACCAATAAAAGAGTTGAAATCACAATGGATAAAAACTCTTACAAATTAATAAGAAAAAGACAAATACTGTAGGGGAAAAACATACAAGGAAGTTGTGCAAGGACATGATGGAGAAGAGTATAAAATATTATTATAGGGTAGACAAGATGATTCACATAAGTAGATAGCCTATGTACAGCCCAATATTACAAGGCTGTCAGTTCCTCAAGTTAATCTATAAATTCAATGTAGTACCAATAAAAATCCTAAACATGTTTTATGATGGAACTTGACAAAATGATTTTAAAATTGAATGTTAGAATAAAGTCCCCACAAAAGTAAGACAATTCTGTCTTTATTGAGTTATAATGTAGAACTATAATAGCTACAAAAGTATCATATAGAGAACTCAGAAGTTGTTCTATGACTGACAAAGGTTGCAAATCAACGGAGAACAAAATAGCAGGCAATGGATGGTGTTAGGACAACTGGCTATCTGTATGAAAAACTACCACCCTCAAATTCCAATTAAAGTAAATATACAGATGTCAAAAATGAAGCTTTAATATCTTTAATACCTCAGTGTAGGGGTGAATTTCTTTCTTTCTTTCTTTTTTTAAGTTAGGGTCTTACTCTGTCTCCCAGGTTGAGAGCAGTGGCCCGATCTCGACTACCGCAGCCTCGACCTGCTGGGCTCAGGTGATCTGGAACTACGGGCATGTGCCATTGCACCCAGCTAATTTTTTGAATAATTGTAGAGATGAGGTCTAGCCAAGTTGCCCAGGCTGGTCTTGAACCCCTGGTTCAGACAATCCTCTCACCTTGGCCTAACATGCTGGGTTTCCAGGCTTGAGCCACAGTGCCTGGCTGGTGAGTTTCTTAAACATGACAAATGCATGAAATACGCAGACAGTTAATAAATTTCATTACACCCCAAATTATAAACTTCCATATCACAAAATAAATCATAATCAAATAAGCCAACACAGTGTGAGAATACATTTGCAATACATACTACTAACACCAACTAGCATCTAGATTTTTTAGCAGACGTCTACAAATCAATACCAAAATATCTGTGCTTTCATGATACTACTAGTAACCTGCAGGCAGCAACCAACCAGAAGACAGCAAAAGTAGTATGAATAAGCACTTGAAAAAAGAGGCTTCTCTGGTTCATGCTACCTGAATATCAGCTCTCTAAAAACCTTGAGGAAAAATCTGCCAGGCACAGTGGCTCAGTCTATAATCCCACGCTTTGGGAGGCTGAGGTGAGTGGATTGCCTGAGCCCGCGGGTTCGAGACCTGCCTGGGCGACTTGGCGAGACCTCATGTCTACCATAAATCAAAAAATCAGCCGGGCATGGTAGCGCGGGCCTGTAATTCCGGCTACTCGGAAGGCTGAGGCGGAAGGATCATGGAGCCCAGCAGGTCGAGGCTGCAGTGGCCGTGAGCGGCCACTGCACTCCAGTCTGGGCGACAGAGTGAGACTCCAACTCAAAAAATAAATAAAAACAAACAAACAAAAAAAAACTTGAGGAAAAATCAACAAAAGATAATGTGAACACAGAATAATATAAAACTCATCTTCCTACAGTAAATAAAAAAATTGGAATGAATGTTTTCCTTCAAGTAGGGAATTAGTATTAAATAAGAGGAAACTGAAGCCAAGTGACTGAATCCTCAACATTTGGTTGTGAGCAATGTGACATGACCATTTTAAGGAGAAAGATGATTAAAAAAAAAGTAATCTGGCAATTTTATATCATTCATCCTTGTATTCTTAATCTAGCCATGATATTGTAAATCACTAGTTTATACAGAATATTTCAACTTGTAGAGCTAAAACACAGAACCTGTCTATTAACTAATGGGATTAAAACCAATTCTGAATAAGACTAAAACTTGATTTTACTGAATCATAAAAGTCAGTTTTACAGTGTTACTTTTTTGAAATTGTATATAAAAAACATTTTACATTCCTCCAAAAATGCAATTCTTATGTCTGTCAATGATTGTGAAATATGCTTAGATGACTATTTAAAGCCTAAAGCTGAATGAGAGACCATCTAATTGAACTTAACTTGATTTTATTTACAAATGGCTTCCCCCCATTTTACACTCAACTAAAATAATCTTCTATGTAATATTACATTATAAAAATTCCAGTATAATTTTTGAAACAGCATCTCTGTTTGCTTCCTTACCCTAAAAGATCCTCACAAAGTTGAAGAAAAATCTTAAATATTACTGGAACATAAACAGACATATATACCAGTGAAAATGAATAGAAGGTTCAGAAACACATATATGCATTTACAGTCAACTAATATTTGCCAAAGGTGCCAAGAACATACAATGGGGAAGGAACAGTCTCTTCAATAAATGATGCTGGAAAAACAATATTCACATGCAGAAGAATAAAACTGGATGGTTATCTCACCCTATATAAAAAAAAAAAAAGGCTTAAATGGAAAAGCTAAAACTGGAAAACTACTAGAAGAAAGCATGGGGAAATGTTTCTTGACATTGGTGTGGGCCAAAATTTTTTGGATATGACTGGAAAGTATAGACAACAGAAGAAAACAAATATATTAAGCTAAAAAAATCCCGCATAGCAAAGGAAACAATTAATGTGTGGAGACAACTTATAATGGAAAAAAATATATGTGAACCATACATTTGATAAAAGGTTAATATGAAAAATAATAAGACAGTTGAACAGCACAACAGCAAGATAAAAGTACTTTTTTAAAAAATGGGAAAAGGCCAGGTTCAGTGACTCAGCCTGTAATCCTGCGCCTTTGGGAGGCTGAGGTGAGTGGATTGCCTGAGCCCGTGTGTTTGAGACCCACCTGGACAGTGAGACCTCATCTCTGCAATAAATTAAAAAATCAGCCAGGCGTGGTAGTGCATGCCTGTAATTCTGGCTACTTGGAAGGCTGAGGTGGAAGGATCGCTGGAGCCCAGCAGGTCGAGGCTGTGGTGGCTGGGAGCGGCCACTGCACTCCAGTCTGGGCGACAGAGTGAGACTCCAACTCAAAAAAAAAAAAAATGGGAAAAGACTCTGAAAAGAAAGGCATGTCTCAAAAGAAGACATACAAATGGTCAACAAAAAATTGATCAATTTCACTAATGAAAATTTTTTTCACTAATGAAAAAAATTGCTCAATTTCACTAATTATCAGGGAAAAACAAATTAAAACTATAATGAGACATCTCTTCCCACCAGTTGGGATAGATTTTGTCAAAAAAAAAAAGATAAATGTTGGCAAGTTCATGGAGAAAAGGGAACACTTGTATGTTGCTGTGTTGGTGAGGACGTAAATTAGTACAGTCATTATGGAAAACAAAATGGAAGTTCCTCACAAAATTGAAAACAGAACTACCATATGATTCAGAAATTTCTCTTCTGGGTATATGCCCAAAAGAAATGAAAACAGTATGTTAAAGAGATATCTGCACTCCCACATTTACCGCAGCATTATACATAATACTGAAGATATGGAATCAACCCAAGTGTTCATTAGTGGATGAATGTTGGGAGCCAGCCTTGGAGGGCCCACCTGATTGACAGGGTCCTGGTGGGCTGAAGATCCCGGGCCACAGGGCCAGCCCAGGAAGCTGAGACCCTTCTGTCTTCCACCTTTGCTGTTTGGTACTGCCAAAGAAATTCTGTGCAGTTGTGGAAGAAGAAAATGGCATGTTTATGTGAAGTACTCATAGCTAACCTGAGAATGTCATGGTTCATTTTTCCATTTTCCCACTATGCCGCTTGGCCTTTTCTAACATAGGCAAGGGTTAAACTCTGAAGCACATCAAGAATGCTTTCTTTCACTTGGTTATAAGTTACTAGATATTGCTTGAGTAAAAAATGATACAAGTATATTCACTCCTTATTTGATTTAGAATTATGCAGTTTAGTGTTTGGACATAAGGTTTTTTACAAGCACATGTTTATAATAAGTTCATTATGAATTCATTATAAGTTCTAACACTTATCTAGGAGTTATGTAGGTGATTTATAACACTGTTTTCACTGACTTAGGATAAAGGCTAATCGTTAAGGTTTTTACTTAATTCAATAGTTAAAACTCTAAGTTAACATTTATAGAGTGGGTTTTCACTGAACTCATACTATACTAATCAGACACTTTTATGATAAATTAGCTAAAGACAGAAAGCAACCTTGGGGGCCTGGAAAACATCACTAAAAGTTTCTTTTGAGTTCTCTTTAGAAATAAACACTGTAGGATAAGAGAAAAGTAATGAAGACACCTGGACAAGAAAGACAATTACAAAGCTCTGAAGGTCATAGAAGCCCCAGAAGGAGGACTACTGCTACATGAAGAACTTTGCACTTGGAAACTTTCTGGAGACAGTTCAAGGACTGTAATTCAGGACTTTGGACTAAAAGTATCATCTTTGGCTTTATGAATAAGACTCGTTGTCTGAATGTTTATAGGGATCTTGGTTTGTTTGTTGCTAAGATCACTAGATGGTGGTAACTTTTAGAGGATATGTATGTGAAGGAATTTTCTTTGTCTTGCCCCTTTACAAATGGTATAAAAGCATTCGCTTAGCTAACATTAAACGTCATCTGTTCAGGAAGCAGGTGTCCGAGTATAAGGTTTTCATCTTTCGTCTATCCATCTCTCCTTCAGGAAACCTCATGACCCTTGCAAGGGTCTGGACGCCCGCAGATGAATGGATTTAAAAATATGGTTAACTATACATAATAGAGCACTGTTTGGCTTAGGTAAGTATATCCTGTCATTTGAGACACCATGAACAAACCTGGAGAATATTATGCTAAGTAAAATGAACCAGGCACAGAAATTTCTCACTTATTTGTGGTATCTAAAAAAGTCAAATATATAAAAGCAGAAAGTAAAATGGTGATTACCAGGGACTGGGAAAAAGGGGGGGATTATGAAGATGTTGGTTAAAGGATACATTTCCGTTATTCAGAAAATGTATTGGTACATGGTGACCATAGTTAATAACAAGTATTGTGAGTGGCCAAGTCAGTCAGACTATGCAAGTCCTAGTGTGAGTGAATGAGTGTATGGAAAATTTTGTGTATACCTTGGTGAATGAGTGAGTATGTGAGGGGCTGACAGAGTGAGTGTGGAGGTCCAACCTCCACAGAGCAGGGCCTGAGGTGGGGGGAGGGAATGAGAAAAAGCAAAAAGACAGCAGGATTAGGAGTTCTCTCTCCTCAATAGGTGAGAGCAAGTTTATTATTTAGCACGCCTCTTACATAGGGCAAAACTAGGACAAAACTGTACAAGGGACTACTGTAGAAACAAGTAGCATCAGCATCTGGGCCAGGCATCCGGGCCAGGTGTGACTGACGTCATGTTGCTTTGCTTTATTATAAAGTAACAAATCAAGGTTAGGGGAGATGAGCAAACCACAGTGGAATTATGTTGCTATTAGAAGGCGAGTTGTTCTGTATTTATCTGTACCTAGGGCTTTATTGTAGCTAAGACTTTATCTGTACTATGTGTACCCGGATGTGTGGGCATCTGAGACACTGCTTCGTGTAGCAGGCTGCATTCCTCACAGCCTGTCTCTGGCTAGGATGTAAAGTTTCCAAGTGAGACCATGCCTATGAGCTTGGGGTACTCAAGGTCCACTACATTATGTAGCAGGCTGCATCCCTCACCTGCCTTTGGCTAGAATCCAGAGCTTCCAGGGAGACCATTGCCTACAAGCCTGGGGTACTCAAGACCTGCTACAGTGGCAGTGCTTGCCTGCTCCCCACATCACATCTGCTCTGAGATGAGGGAGTATAGGCTTGGTTTCTTGAACACAAGCCAAGAACACAAAGACCTTGTCAGCTTATGCTCTGGTCTCCTTCAAGTGAGGGTTCAGGAGCAAGCAACCAGTGCTCTCCTTGTGCAGCAGCTGGTGCTGCAGCTGCTCTGCTTGGACCTTAGTGATTCCCAGGACACAGAAGCCAAGCACCATTTAAAAAATGCAACAAAACCCTTCCTGGGAAGAAAATACTGGGAAATACTGACCAAGTGGAGGCTTCTGAGCAAGTAGCCAGGGCCCTCCTGGTGCAATAGCTAGTGCTGCAACTTCTCTGCTTAATCCCTGGCTTTTCCCAGGTGCAGAAAGTTGAGTGTCATTAAAAAAAATGGTCAAAAGTTTTCTGTGAGGAAGCAGTGGGGAGAGACTGCTGGCTCCAGCCTTCGCCTCACCACTTTAGCACCTGGCCAGACACTGACAACAAGGGCTGTGGAGGGAGCCCAAAGGCAGAGCAACACAGCAGAAGATGAAAGAGGCACCCCAGCACCATCTTGAAAAAGGGACAGGAAAGTGCTCTGACTTGCTCACCACTGAGCAACAGACCTGATCTCTGTGATTGGAGGATCAACTACTCAGGATTTGACCATGAATCAGAGGGAATATCCTGAAAGCACAAACTTCGGAGGGACAGGACAAGTGCTGAGTCTCAGGTACCCCACTTCCTACCCTGATTCAGCTGCAGGACATAGGATGTGTCCAGAAAAGACTGAGGAAGAACTCCAAAGAGATCAGTGGTGAGTCCAGGGTTGACCCAACTCCTCTTCTCCCCAGCAATATTCTGAATGTCAGACCCCCATGGACGGGGCATGACTGAGAGGAATGAACTCAGGTAGAGCCTGGAAGTCAGTCTCAATAGAATTCCATTCCAGGATAAGCCTGGCCTGGGGAACCTCTCATGTACACATAGTGGGGAAGAGACAATTCTGCACCTCCCTAATGGAGGGGATCCCCCTGACCATAAGAGAGTGGGAGGGGAGGACTGCAGCTTCACCCACTCCCACTGCCCCTTCTTCCCTGGTCCAAACACTTGGGAGAGAGTGAAAGAGATGGAAGTTCTGCAGGAGATAGCAGAGAAGCAGACCAGAGACACAATTAAAGAAACTGCCACAAGAGGGCAGGGATTTTTCTTTTCTTTTTTTTAATTAAAAAAATTTTTTACCTGTTTGTTAGTTTTTCTATTTAAAAAATATTTTTCTTTTGTATATGAAGGTGTATATGAGGGTTTGATCTGCATCCCTCCTTTTTTTTCTTTTCTTCTTCCTTTGTTTTCTCTTTTCTGTTTATCTGTATGTGAAAAATTGAGAGTCATCTTTCAGTTTATTTATTTTTATCTTTTTTGTTGGTTTGTGTTTGCTCTTTTGTTCTTTTTTTAGAGTTTAAGGTGGGTGTGAATATATGTGTGAGGATTCATTTCTTTTTTTGTTTAGTTATGTTTTGCTCCCCCGCCCAGTCTTTCTCTTTTTCTTCTCCATTCATTTTGTGTTAGGTGTGTGTGTGTGTGTGTGTGTGTGTGTGTTTAGTTTTCCTGGTATTTTGTTGTTGTTGTTTTTTGTTTTGTTTCACCTTGTTATTATTCCAGTTTATTTTTTTTTTGTGTGTGTGTGTGTTCAATTGTTTTTTGCTTTGGTTTCTGCTTTTATTGTTCTGTGTTTTTTTAATTTTAATTTTTTAATTTTTGTCCATCTTATTGCATTCTATTTTTCTTTGTTCTCCTCATTGCTGCTATTGTATCTTGGACTCAGGGGGTACACACACGTACCCACTGCATTATCATATAGAGTGGTGGTGGGGAGTGGGTCTCAGGAAACACATACCACAATCAGTGAACATTGTGATTTACAAGTAGATTCTGAATTCTAGCTCCCCATTCTCTACTTATTTGACTTTGAAAACTACAAGAGACAGTAAAGCTTGTTTCTGTTAGAAACAGTTCTGTTTCAAAATAGAACAAATATAGAGCCTGGATCCGGGAAGAATAGAAGGCTGAACAAATATCAGAAGGTAAAGCCTCTCTCACCACCACTGAATAATGGAACTAAAAAGAAAAACAAGAGATCTGTCACAAATGAGAAAACAAAAACAAAAACAAAAACCAGTGGAAGACCACTGGTAATTTTCAGTGTAACAAAGAGAAAACACCTGAAAAATAAAACCCTGGAACCAAAACAATGGAAGTCACCAAGGACTGGCTTCAAAATATGACGGGGATTAGGGAATGAATGGAAAAAGTGAAAAAGACACAAGAAAGAAAAGATGCAACACTGAAAGAACTTGTAACAAAGATTTGGCCATAAAATTTTCATCCAGAAAGGAAATGATAAGATGACAAGTATGGAAAGCAGAATTAATTAAGTAGAAGAAAGAATCTCAGAACTTGAAGACTAGAAAATGGAATTAGCCCAATCTATAAAAAGCATGAAAAGAAAACTCAGAAAGAACAAAGCCTTCAAGAAATGTGCGATTATATCAAGAGGCCAAACATATACCTGATTGGTATCCCTGAAGAAGAAAGGGAAATGGAGAACAACATGGAGCAAGTATTTCCAGAGGATATCCAAGAAAACTTGCCCCATCTCACCAGAGGTGTGACCAGCCAAATACCAGAGAACCCCCACAAGACATTAAATGAGAAGACCAACCCCTAGATATATAGTAATTTGCCTACACAAAAAAGGCACAAAAGAAAAAGGCCTAAAGATAGCAAGAGAGAAAAGTCAAACTACCTACTGAGGAAAACCAACTGGAATAACAGAGGACCTATTGGAAGAAGTGCTACAAGCAAAAAGAGACTGGAGTCAAATATTCAAAATCCTCAAAGATAAACATTTTCAACCAAGAATTTTCTACCCAGCCAAGGTCAGCTTCATCAGTGATGGAAAATGAAAATCATTCCCAGACATTCAACCCCTAAGAGGCTATGCAATTTCCAGAACAGCTCTACAGGAGATGCTTAAAAAAGGTATTAATCATAGAAGAAAGAAAAAAAGAAAAAAGAAAAAAAAAGAATGACCACACACTTCCCAAGAGAACAGTAGACCACAGAGTCAACAGAGAATACATTTCAAAAACAAACTTGAAAACACACCCATACATCAACCCCAAAGCTAAAAGAAAATAAACAAACAAAGAAAAACTTCATAAGAATCTCAAGACAGAGATAAACAATCACATTTCAATAATGAGCCTGAATATGAATGGACTAAATGTACAACTGAAAAGACACAGAATGGCAAACTGGATAAGAAACCATGACCCAATTATTTGCTACATCCAGGAAACTCATCTTACCACAACGGATGCACACAGACTCAAAGTTAAAGGATGGAAAACAAAATTCCATGCAAATGGATTACAAAAGAAGGCATGAGTCACAATCTTAATATCAGACAAAACAACCTTTAAGCTATCCAAAATTTTAAAAGATACAAAGGACACTACATAGTGATAAAAGGTTCAATCCATCAACAAGAAATATCCATCCTAAACATATACGCACCCAATACAGGAGCACCAGAATTTATAAAACAACTACTAAGTAAACTAAAAAAAATTTTTGACTCTAACACTATTATGGTGGGGGACTTGAATATCCCACTACCAGCCCTAGAGAGATCATCGAGGCAAAAAATCAACAAGGAGATCCAGAACCTAAATTTGACACTTCTCCAACTGGACTTAATAGATACATACAAAATACTCCACCAAACAACCACAGAATATACATTCTACTCATCACATGGAATGTGCTCCAAGATCAATTACATCCTCAGCCATAAATTAAGCATAAAAAATTCTATAAGGCTGAAATATTGCCATGCACCTTCTCAGACCACAGTGGAATAAAAATAAATATCAATACCAAAAAAATTTCCCCAAAGCCCACAAAGTAATGAACACTAAATGGCATGATGCTGAACAACTACTTGCTCAACACTGAAATCAAAGTAGAAATTAAAAGATTCCTGGAAACCAATGAAAATGAAGAAACATCTTACCAAAGCCTCTGAGATGCCATGAAACAGTTCTAAGAGGGGAATGTATATCTCTATGAACACACATCAAGAAAATGGAAAGATCACAAGCTGACAGTCTAAAAAAACACCTAAGGGAGCTGGAAAGAGAAGACCATCAGAACCCTAACTTTAACAGAAGAATCCAGATCACCAAAATAAGAGTCTAAATATGGGACACAGAAGACAAAAATATCATAGACAACATCAACAAAGCAAAAAGCTGGTTCTTTGAAAGAATTAACAAGATTGATGGACCTCTAGCCAGAATGACCATGAAAAAGAGACAAAAAGTCCAAATAAACAATCAGAAATACCAAAGATCAAATCATAACTGACTCCAAAAAAAAAAATACAAAAGATTATCAGAGATTATTATGCACATCTGTATGGAAACAAACTTGATAACCCAAATTAAATGGAGGACTTTCTTACATAACATAACCTCTCCAGGTTGAAACAAGAAGACACTGAGACACCAAATAGACCAATAACTACCCAGGAAGTTGACTCCATCATTAGAAAACGACCTACAAAAATAAGCCCTGAACTAGATGGCTTTCCAGCAGAATTCTACAAAACATTCAAGGAGTAGCTGAATGCAATCCTATTTGAAGTATTTTAGGCCATTGAGAAAGATAGAATTCTCCCCAAGTCATTTTACAAAGCTAACATCACATTGATACTCAAACCAGGTAAAGATTCAACAGAAAAAGAAAAGTACAGGCCAGTATCCCTTATGAACATAGATGCAAAAATCCTTATCAAGATTCTAGCAAATCGGATCCAACAACACATCTCAAAAATCGTCCACTGTGACCAAGTAGGCTTCATCCTCAGGATGCAGGGCTGGTTCACATCCACAAGACCATGAATGTAATTAGACAAATCAACAGATGTAAAAACAAGAACCACATGATTGTATCATTAGATGCAGAAAAAGCTTTTGATAAAGTCTAGCATCTCTTCTTGATAAAAACCCTCAAACACCTAGGTATAGAAGGAACATACCCACAATAGTAAGTACCATTTATTTTAAACCCACAGCTAGCATATTGCTAAACAGACAGAAACTGGAAACATTTCCCCTGGAAATTGGAACAAGAAAAAGGCTGCCCAATCTCACCCCTCTTGTTCAACATTGTGTTGGAAGTCCTAGATAGAGCAATGAGAGAAGAGAAGGATATCAGGGGTATCCAAATAGGAAAAGAGGAAGTCAAGTTATCCCTGTTTGCTGACAATATGATCCTATACCAAGAGAATCTGTCAAAAACCTGCTTGCACTGATAAAGAACTTTGGCAAAGTCTTGGGGGCACAAAATAAATGTGCAAAAGACAGTTGCATTCCTATATACCAACAAGCAGGCAGAGACCCAAATTAAAAGCATGATCCCACTCACAGTAGCCACAAAATTTGAAATACCTCAGCATCTTCCTAGCCAGAGAAATGAAAGACCTTTGCAATGAGAACTACAAAACACTGCTCAAATAAATCCAAGAAGACACAAACAAATGGAAAAATATTCCATGCAAATGGATAGGAGGAATCAACATTGTTAAGATGTCCATCCTACCAAAGGCAATCTACAGATTCAATGCAGTACCCATAAAGTTACCAACATCATTCTTCTCAGATCTAGAAATGACAATACAGATATTCATATGGAAACACAATTGACCATGAATAGCCAAAACAATCCTTAGCAAAATAAACAAAGCAGGAGGTAGCACACTTCCAGTCTTCAAACTTTAATAAAAGTTTATAATTATCAAAATAGCCTGGTATTGGTACAAGAACAGGCATTTGGACCAATGGAACAGGATAGAGATTCCAGAAGCAAAGTCTCAGTTTCACAACCAACTCATCTTTGAAAAAGCCTTCAACAACCACCACTGGGAAGAGGAGAACCTATGCAGTAAATGGTGCTGGAAAAACTGGCTGATCACATACAGAAGATTGGAAAAGGACCCCTACTTATTGTCATACACCAAAATCAACTCTAAATGGATCAAAGACCTAAATGTAAAACCTCAAACTATAAGAACCTTAGAAAATGCAGGAGACACCCTTATAGAAGTTAGAACTGGCAACAAATTCCTGATCAAAACCCTATGAGCTCATGCCATAAGAGATAAGAGAGAAAAGTGGGACCTCATCAAACTGACAAGCTTCTGCAAAGCAAAGTACACCATAAAGAGAGTGGAGAGACAGCCCATAGACTAGGAAAAATGTCTGTCAACTCTATATCTGACAAAGGCCTAACATCTAGGATCTACAATGAACTCAAATACGTCACGAAGAAAAAAACAAACAGCCCCATTAAAAAGTAGGCAAAAGACATGAATAGACACTTCTCAAAAAAAGAGATACGGGCAGCCAACAGATAAATGAAAAGGTGCTCAGCCTCACTTATCATCAGAGAAATGCAAATCAAAACCACAATGAGATACCACCTAATCCCAGTAAGAATGGCCACCATTAATAAAACAAACAACAACTAATGCTTGTGAGGATGCAGAGAAAAAAGAGCATTTCTACACTGCTGGTGGGAATGCAAACTAGTGCAACCTCTTTGGAAAACAGTGTGGCAATTTCTGAAAGAACTAGAAATTGACCTTCCATATGACCCACAATCCCCCAATTGGGAATATAGCCAGAGCAACTCTAGTCATTCTACCAAAAATATACCTGCACACGCATATTTGCTGCAGCTCTATTCACAATAGCAAAAACATGGAACCAACCATACTGCCCACTGAAGTTGAACTAGATAAAAAAAATTGTGGTACATATACACAATGGAATATTATGCAGCTTTAAATAAGGACAAACACATGGACTTCGCAGCAACTTGGATGGATTTAGAGTCTATCATACTCAGTGATCTATCACAGAAACAAAGAACAGAGTACAATATGTTCTCACTCATAAGCGAACCTTGAACAATTATCATAATACAACAAGAAAGGAATTGGCAGTAGTGGGAAACTGCCAGGAGACAGGGGTGGGATTGGCAGTTAAGATAAACTTCCAGGGGAGGGAAGGGTACACCTCATCAACAAGGGTACCTGCTTAATGAACATTTGTATATCTAACCCTGAATTGTACCCCATATTCAAAATAAAGAAAAAAACTCCCCCCAAAACCAATGCATTGTATACTTGAAAATTGCTGAAAGAGTAGATTTTAAATGCTCTCACCACAAAAAGTATGTGAGGTAACGTACATATTAATCGACTTGATTTACCTATTTCACAATATGTATTAAAACATCATGCTGTACACCATAAATATGTGTAATTTTTATTTGTTCATTAAAAATTAAAATGAACAACCTTAAATAAAAGTACTCTGACATTCTAAAATTAAGCACTGTTTGTATTTTGATACATAAAAACTGGCAAAACAATATAAAGAAAGGAATTGTATATTCTTTTCTGCTTTCTCAAAGATCAGTTGGTTGTAATTAGTTGGGTTTATTTCTGGCTTCTCTATACTCTTCGATTGGTCCATGTATCAGCTCTTGTACTGGTATGCTGTTTTGATCACTAAAGCTTTGTAGTACAATTTGAAGACCAGTAATGTGATGCCTCTTGCTTTGTTCATTTTGCTCAGAGTTGTTATGGCTATTCTGACTTTTTTTGGTTGCTTATGAATTTTAGAATTGTTTTTTTCTAATTCTGTAAAATTTGATGGTAGTTTGATCAGGGTTGTATTGAATCTACAAATTACTTGGGTAATATGGTCATTTTAACAATGTTGGTTCTTTCAGTCCATGAGCATGGGATATGGAAATCAATGTGGAGATTTTTCAATGAATGAAAAGTAGATCTACCATTCGATTCAGCAATTCCACTACTTGGTATCTACTTGCAGGAACAGAGGTTGTTTTACAAAGAGGACACCTGCATTCGTATGTTTGTCATAGCACAATTTGCACTCACAAAGATGTGGAATCAACCTAAATGCCAATTCATTGATCAGTGAATAATAAAAACATGATTTATATACACAACCTTGGGATGCTATTCAGCCATGAAAAGGAATTAAATGATGTCTTTTCCTGCTACTTGGATGGAATTAGAGACCATCATCCTAAGTGAAGTAATGCAGTAACAGAAAAACAAATGCCACATGTTTTCACTTGTAAGTGAAAGCTAAACAAAGAATCTGCAAAGGCATAGAGAATAGTATAATGGATGTTGATGACCCAGAAGGCAGAGGGTGGAATAGGAGTTAGGGATGTAAAATCATCTATTGAGTACAATGTACACAGGTGGGGGTGGAGGGCACACTTAAAGCCCACACTTCTTCACCACTATACAATGCATCCATGTAATAAAAAATCATTTTACTCCCTAAAGTCTTTAAAATAACAATAAAAAATTATCCCAGAGCTTTCAGATCCAGTGGTTTGAAACACCCTGGTGGTGCCTCCCTTAAGTTATTATACTGATATTGATCATGAATAAAAAAGAGCCTATCATGTTCTATTTTAAAAAAACCAAATATTAAAAAAAGGAAAATATGCTCAAACTTCCTTAGTTCTTTTTCCCTATTCTCTTCCCTTCCTTGTAGTCTCCTGTTTTCCTTCGCTTTCTATTTCTCTCCCTCCTCATTTCTCTCCTTTCACTTCTCCTTCCCTTCTTTCAGTCTTGAAGACAATATTAAAAATGTTGATAACTATTAATACTTATTTGTAGCAACATGTATCTTGCTTAGTACTTAATATATCTTTTAAATTTCTTTGGACAAAAAGTAATTTTAAAAATGTGTTATTTCCTTTGCCTCCTTTATTGTGAATCACTACAACATTGCTGCTCTCTTGAGCTATCCACCTTACTGTGCTGTTGGAGATCATCACCATCTCATTGATTTCAAATGTGTAATTTTTAGTTAAATTAAAATATTTTCAATAAATCAACCCCAATGTGTTTAGCCCTCTTCTGACAGTCAACTTGGCATAAAACTTGCCACAGAGTGGGGGACATTATGTTGATCAATCATGATTCCATAGATCCTATTATAGAAGTACACATGATCATAGTCTTTTTCACCTAAAATAAATAACAGATGCCATATAATCGAATAACATCGTAAATTATAAAGTTATTAGTAAGTTAAATATTTTGCTTAGAAATTCCTTATGCACTTTCAATTGAAGATTTCTTTTTATATATTTTTAATTTTAAAGATGTTGGGTCCAATTCAGGATTAGATATACAAGTGGACATCATATAGGTAAAGTTTGGGCCTCCCTTTGGTTCTTACTTTGCTTGGTTTGAGATCAGGTACCCTTATTGATGTTGTGTCCTCCCACCCCACCCTGGCAGTATCCTGCTACTGCCAATCCCTTTCTTATAGTATTATGGAAAATGTTCAGGGTCCACTTATTAGCGAGAACATGTGGTACTCTGTTTTTTGTTTCTGTGGTAGATCACTGAGTATTGCTGACTCTAAATCCATCCTGTTGCTGCAGAGTCCATATGTTTGCCCTTCTTTATGGCTATGTAATATTCCATTGTGCATATGTACTACATTAAAAAAAATCCCATTCAGTTTTGATGGGCAGCACAGTTGGTTCCATGTTTTTGCTATTGTAAATAGTGTTGTAATAAACATGTGTGCGCAGGTATATTTTTTATAGAATGCTTTGTTTTTTGTTTTGTTTTTTGTTTGAGTTGGAGTCTCACTCTGTCACCCAGACTGGAGTGCAGTGGCCACTCCCGGCCACCGCAGCCTCGACCTGCTGGGCTCCGGCTATCCTTCCGCCTCAGCCTTCCAATAGCCGGAATTACAGGCATGCGCTACCATGCCTGGCTGATTTTTTGATTTATTGTAGAGCTGAGGTCTCGCTGCCCAGGCGGGTCTCGAACCCGCAGGCTCAGGCAATCCACTCACCTCAGCCTCCCAAAGGCACGGGATTACAGGCTGAGCCACCGAGCCTGGCTATAGAATGCTTTGAGTTTCTCCAGGTATATTCCCAGTGGGGGGATTGCTAGGTCATATGGAAGGTCAAGTTCTAGTTATTTTAAAAATCACCACATTTCTAAATTCATTCCCCACATCTTTAAAATGAAAAAATTTTTTAAAAGACTAATGCAATTAAGAGATTGAATAATTTTTGGGCAACTGTTTAAATAAAGAATATTTTTAAATCTAAAGACTTAAAAACTGATCATATACTACAATTTCAAGTACCATTCAGTCACTTGATTATTCATTATTATTTTTAGACATAGCATTATGTCTACTACTACTAATAATACATGTTATTTGCACTTTCAAAAAAAGAAAAAGAAATCATCACATTGTTTTTCATCGAGGTTGAACTAGTTTGCATTTCCTTCAGCAGTGTAGAAGTGTTCCCTTTTTTCTGCATCCTCCCCAGCATCTGTTGTTTAATTTATTAATGATGGCCATTCTTACTGGAGTTAGGTAGTTTCTCAATCTGGTTTTGATTTGCATTTCTCTGATAAGTCAGGCTGGGCACTTTTCACATGTCTTTTAGCTGCCTATATGTCTTCTTTTGAGAAGTGTCTTTTCATGTCTTTTGCCCACTTTTTAATGGTTTTTTTTTTTTTCCTTTTGACACATTTGAGTTCCTTGTAGATCCTGGATGCTAGGTCTTTGTCAGATAAGCAGTTGGTAAAAATTTTTTCCCATTCTGTGGGCTGACTCCCTGCTCTCTTGATTTCTTTTGCTTTGCAGAAGCTTTTCAGTCTAATGAGGTCCCACTTGTCTGTCTTATCTCTTATGGCATGGGCATTTGGGGATTTGATCAGGAATTCGTTGCCTACTCTGAACTCTACAAGGGTGTCTTCTGCATTTTCTAAGATTCTGATAGCTTGAGGTTTTCATGTTCAGGTCTTTGTCCATTTAGAGTTGGCTTTTGTGTATGGTGATAGGTAGGGGTCCTGTTTCAATCTTCTGCATGTGGTCAGCCAGTTTTCCCAGCACCATTTACTGAATAGGTTCTCCTCTTCCCAATGGCTGTTGGAGGAGGCTTTGTTGAAGATGAGTTGACTGAAAAATTGAGTTTTACTTCCAGAATCTCTATACTGTTGCATTGGTCCATATGCCTGTTATTGTATCAATACCATGCTGTTTTGATTGTTGCCTTATTGTAAAGTTTAAAGTCGGGAAGGGTGATACCTCCCACAACATTTCTTTTGCTAAGCATTGTTTTGTCCAATTGTAGTCATTTATTTTTCCATATGAATTTCTGTATTGTCATTTCCAGATCTGAGAAGAATGATCTTGGTAATTTAATGAGTATTTTGTGTTGAATCTGTAGATTGCCTTTGGCTGGACATTGTGTCTTAACAATGTTGATTCTTTCTATCTATGAGCAAAGAATATTTTTCCATTTGTTTTATCTTCTTGCATTTCTTTGAGCAGTGTTTTGTAGTTTTCATTGTAAAGGTCTTTATCTTATCTGGTTAGGAGTATGCCTAGGTATTTCATTTTTTGTGTGGTTATTGTGAAAGGGATTGTGCTTTTTATTTGGTTCTCTGCCTGTTTGTTGTTGTTGTATAAAATGTGACTGTCTTTTGCATATTTGTTTTGTACAGAGACTGCCAAAGTCCTTTATCAGTGAAAGCAAGTTTTTTGACAGATTCTCTTGGATTTTCGAGGTATAGGATATCATCAACAAAAACGGATAACTTCTTTTCCTTTTTGGTTACCCTTGATTTCTTTCTGTTTAATGGCTATTTCTAGAATTTCCAACACAATGTTGAACAGGAGGACTGCTAGTGTGCAACCTTGTCTTGCTCCAGTTATTCAGGGGAAATGCTTTCAGTTTCTGTCCATTTAGCAATATGCGGGCTGTGGGTTTACCACGGATTGTGCTAATTATTTTGAGGTATGTCCCTTCTATACCTAGGTGTTCAAGAGTTTTTATCAAGAAGGGATACTGGATCTTATCAAAGGCTTTTTCTGTATATAATGATATAATCATGTGGTTTTTGTTTTTAAATCTGTTGATGTATTTAATTACATTTAATGAGCCAGCCCTGCATCCTGGGGATGAAGTCTACATGGTCATGTGGATGATTTTTAAGATGTGTTTTGAATCCGATTTGCTAGAATCTTGTTGAGAATTTTTGCATCCATGTTCATTAGGATTATTGGCCTGTAGGTCTCTTTTTTTGTTTGATCTTTACCCAGTTTTGGGTATCAGTGTGATGTTAACTTTGTAAAATGATTTTGGGAGAATTCTATCTTTCTCAATTGCCTGGAATACTTTCAACAGGATTAGTATCAGCTCCTTCTTGTGTGTTTTGTAGAATTCCCCTGGAAAGCTGTCTTGTCCAGGATTTTTTTTGGTAGATGATTTTCTTTTATTTTTTTTTTGAGTTGAAGTTTCATTCTGTTGCCTAGACTGGAGTGCAGTGGCACGCTCCTGGCCACCGCAACCTCGACCTGCTGGGCTCTGGCGATCCTTCCGCTCAGCCTTCCAGGAAATTTTCTTATGATGGAGTCAATTTCCTAGGTTGTTATTGGTCTATTTAGTGTCTCAATGTCTTCTTGCTTCAACCTTGGGAGGTTACGAGACGTCAGAAAGTCCTCCATTTCATTTAGGTTATCAAGTTTTTTCCCATATAGGTGTGCATAGAAGTCTTATGATCTTTTGTATTTCTTCAGGGTCAGTTGTGATTTGATCTTTTGCATTTATGATTGTGTTTATTTGGGGTTTTTCTTGGTCATTCTGGTAGTAGTCCATCAGTCTTGTTTATTCTTTCAAAGAACCAGCTTTTGGTTTTATTGATTTTTTTCTGATACTTTTCTCTTCTATGACCCATATTTGGGTTTTTACTTTGGTGATATGGAATCTTTGTTAAGGTTAGGGTTTTGGTGATATTGTCTTTCCAGCTCCCTTAGGTGATTTGTTAGGCTATTAACTTGTGGTCCTTCCATTTCCTTGATGTGTGCTTACAGAGATATAAATTCACCTCTTAGAACTGTTTTCCTGGCATCCCATAGGTTTTGGTAAGATGTTTCTACATTTTCATTTGTTTCCAGGAATCTTTAAATTTCTGTTTTGATTTCTGTGCTGACCCAGTAATCATTCAGCATCATGCTGTTTAGTGGCCATGTCTTTGTGGGTTTTAGGGTAATTTTGTTGGTGTTGATATTTATTTTTATTCCACTGTGGTCTGAGAAGGTGCATGGCAATATTTTGATCTTATGAAATTTGTTTATGCTTGATTATGATTGAGAATGTGATCAATCTTGGAGCACATTCCATGTGGTGGTGAGTAGAATGTATATTCTGTGGTTGTTGAGTGAAGTGTTCTGTAGGTATACATTAAGTCCATTTGGTCGAGTGTCAAGTTGAAGTTCCGGATCTCTTTGTTGATTTTTTTGCTTCGATGATCTATTTAGGATTGTTAGTGGGAGTATTTAAGTACCTAGCTATAATAGTGTTAGAACCAATACTTTTTTTAGTTTATTCAGTAGTTGCTTTATAAACACCAGTGCTCCTGTGTTGGTGCATATATATTTAGGATGGATATTTCTTGTTGATGGATTGAATCTTTTATCATTATGTAGTGTCCTTCCTTATGTTTTAAAAAAATTTTTGATAGCTTGAAGGTTGTTTTGTCTGATATTAAGGTCTCAACTCCTGCCTTTTTGTGATCCATTCACCTGGAAATTCATTTTCCATCCTCTTTCAGTCTGTGTATATCCCTTGTTGTGAGATGAGTTTCCTGGATGCAGCAAATTATTGTGTCTTGGTTTTTAATCCAGTTTGCCATATCTTTTCATTGGTGCATTTAGTCCATTCATGTTCAGGCTGATCACTGAAATGTGAGTGCTTATCCCTGTCGTGAGCTTCTTGTAAAGTTTTTTTTGTTTACTTTTAACATTTGGGTTGATGTATGTATGTGTTTTCAAGTTTTCAGTCACAATGTATTCCTTGTTGATTCTGTGTTCTCCTGTTCTCTTGGGAAGTGCCTGGTCATTCTTTTTTCCTTTCTTCTGTGCTTAATATCTTTTTAAGCATCTCTTATGGAGCTGGTTTGGAAGCTGCATAATCTCTTAAGGATTGGATATCTGGGAAGGATTTTAATTCTCTATTGCTGATGAAGCTGAGGTTGACTGTGTAGGAAATTCTTGGTTTAAATTGTTTATCTTTGAGAACTCTGAGTATTTGACTCCAGCCCCTTCTAGCTTGTAGTGTTTCTGTTGATAGGTCTGCAGCTATTCTGATTGGTTTTCCCCAGTAGGTAGTCTGAGTTTTCTCTCTTGCTGCCTCTAGTATTTTTTCTTTTGTACTTACTTTGTGTGAGTGAATTACTATTTGTCTAGGGGTTGGTCTTCTCATTTGATTACTTGCAGGGTTTTTTTGTATCTCTTGTGTTTTGATGGCCACATCTCTGGTGAGATGGGAAAGTTTTCTTGGATAACCTTCTGGAATACTAACTCCAAGGTGCTCTCATTTTCCCTTTCTTTTTCTGGGATGTCAATCAGGTGTAGCTTCGGCCTCTTGATATAATTGTGCATCTCTTGGAGGCTTTACTCTTTCTGAGTTTTCTTTCTATGTTTTTACACATTGGGTTAATTCTATGTTTTGGTCTTCAAGTTCTGAGATTCTTTCTTCTACTTGATTAATTCTGCTTTCCATGCTTGCCAACTTGTTATTTATTTCCTGGATGAAAATTTTTGTGACCAAAAATCTCTGTTACAAGTTATTTCAATCTTGTATTTTGTCTTTCTTGAGTCTCATTCACTCTTTCCATCCATTTCCTAAATCCTGTTGTATTTTGGGGCCAGTCACTGGTGACTTCTGTTGTTTGGGCCCTGAGGTTTGATTTGCCAGGCATTATCTTTTTGTTACCCTGGGAATTACCTTTGTTCTTCTATTAATTTTTCCTCATTTGTGACAGATCTCTTTCTTTTCTCTTTGGTTCTGTTATTCAGTAGGAGAGAATTGCACTTCTGATGCTTGCTCAACCTTCTAGTCTTCTCTAACCAGGGCTCTGAATTTGTTTTATTTTAAACAGGGTTGTGGGTGGGAAGCTTTGCTGTCTCTTGTAGTATTGAGAGTTTAATAAGGTGGAGAATGAAGCGGTAGGATTCAGAAACTACTTGTAAATAGCAATGATTGTATTATGGGTTCCCTGAGACCCACTCCCCACCACCACTCTATATGAGAATGTAACGGATATGTGTGTACCCCAAATCCAAGATACAGTATTAGTAATGAGGAGAACAAAGAAAGTAGAATTAAATAAGACAGACAAAAATAAATAGTTCCCACTTGTCTGTCTTATCTTTTGTGGCATGGACACTTGGGGTTTTGATCAGGAATTGGTTGCCAATTCCAATTTTGTAAGTGTGCTGCATTTTCTAAGGTTCTTATACTTTGAGGTTTTACTTTTAGGTCTTTGATCCATTTAGAGTTGACTTTTGTGTATGGTGGTAGGTAGGGGTCTTGCTTTAATATTCTGCATTTGGTCAGCCAGTTTTCCCAGCACCATTTACTGAATAGGTTCTCCTTTCCACAGTGGTTGATGATGGAGGCTTTGTTGGAGATGAGCTGGTTGAGAAATTGAGGTTTTGCTTCTGGAATCTCTGTCCTGTTCCAATTATCTATATGACTGTTTTTGTACAAATACCAGTCTGTTTTGATTATTGTAGCTTTATAATAAAGCTTAAAGTCTGGAAACATGATGCCTTCTTTTTTTTTGCTAAGGATTGTTTTGGCTATTGGGGTCATTTATGTTTCCATATGAATTCCTATATTGTTGTTTCCAGGTCTAAGAAGAACACTGCTGATAATTTAATGGGCACTGCATTAAATCTGTAGATTTCCTTGGGTAGGATAGGCATCTTAACAATGTTGATTTTTCCAATCCATGAGTATGGAATATTTTTCCACTTGTTTGTGTCATCTTTGATTGCTTTGAACAATGTTTTGTAGTTTTCATTGTAAAGGTCTTTGACTTCCCTGGTTAGGAAGATGCCAAGGTATTTCTTTGTGTATGTGTGTGTCTGTTATGAATAGGATTATGCTTTTTATTTGGGCTTCTGTTTGTTTATTGTTGGTGTATAGGAATGTGACTGATTTTTGCACGTTTAGTACCCTGAGACTTTGCCAAAGTCCTTTATCAGTGCAAGGAGGTTTTTGGCAGATTCTCTTGGGTTTTCTACGTATAGAATCATGTTGTCTGCAAAGAGGGATAACTTAGCTACCTGTTTTCCTATCTGGATACACCTGATTTCCCACTCTTGTCTGATTTTTCTAGCTAGAACTTCCAATACTATGTTGAACAGGAAGGATGTGAGTGGGCATCCATATTTTGTTCTGGTTTTTAGGGGAAATGGTTCCAATTTCTGTCTGTTTAGCAGTATGTTGCCTGTGAGTTTCTCATAGATGGCTTTTACTATTTTGAGTTATGTTCCATTTATGCCCAGATTCTCAAGAGTTTTTTAGCAATAAGGGGTGCTAGATTTTATAAAAAGCATTTTCTGCATCTAATGATATAATTATGTGGTTTTTGTCTTTACAACTGTTGAAGTATTTAATTACATTTATTGTCTTGTGGATGTTGAGCCAGTCTGTATTCTGGGATGAAGCCTACTTGGTCATGGTGTATGATTTTTGAGATGTGTTGTTGGATCCAATTTGCTAGAATCTTGTTGAGAATTTTAGCATCTATGTTCATCAAGGATATCAGCCTCTAGTTCCCTTTCTTTGTTGGATCTTTACTCAGTTTGTTTATCAATGTGATGTTAGCTTCATAAAATGATTTTGGGAGAGTTCCATCTTTCTTGACTGCCTGGAATACTTTCAATAGAATTGGTATCAGTCCTTCTTGTATGTTTTGTAGAATTCTGCTGGAAAGTCATCTGATCCAGGGTTTTTTTTGGTAGATAGTTTTCTTATGAATAGTTGATTTCCTGAGTTGTTATTGGTCTCTTTAAAGTCTTGATTTCTTCTTGTTTCAACCTTGGAAGATTGTGTGATATCTCAAAGTCCTCCATTTCATTTAGGTTTTCAAGTTTGTTTCTATACAGGTGTACATCATAATCTCTGATAATCTTTTGTATTTCTTTATCAGTTGTGACTTGATCTTATGCATTTCTGATTGTGTTTATTTGGTCTTTTTCTCTCTTCTTCTTGGTCAGTCTAGTTATGGGTTCATCAATCTTGTTTGTCCTTTTAAAATCCAGCTTTTAGTTTCATAGATGTTTTGTATTATATTTTTGTCTTCTGTGTCCCAAATTTAGGTTTTTATTTTGGTAATCTGTATTCTTCTACTGAAGTTAGGGTTTTGGTGGGCTTGCTTTTCCAGCTGCCTTTGGTGATTTGTTATGTTGCTAACTTGTGATCTTCCATTTTCTTCATGTTTGTTTGTAGAGATATGAATTCCCCTCTTAGTACTACTTTCATGGCATCCCAGAGATTTTGGTAAGATGTTTGTTTGTTTTCATTGGTACCCAGTATTTTAAAATCTCTGTTTTTGATATCCATGTTGACCCAGGAGTTGTTTAGCATACTGCTGTTTAGTTTCCATGTCGTTGTGGGTTTTGGGAAACTTTCTTGGTGTTGATATTTATTTTTATTCCATTGTGGTCTGAGAAAGTGCATGGTACAAAAGTATTTTACTCAGATAAAACAGATATTTTTAACTTACATTTTGGTCCAATAGCTACAGTTACTCTAGACAGAAGATTTTTGTTGTTGTTGTTTTTAGATGAGATCTCACCATGTAGCCCAGGCTGGGATTGTACTTCTGGTCTCAAGTGCTCCTCCTATCTCTCCCCACAAAACAACTAGGATTATATGTGTGAGCCACCATGCCCAACCAAACTTATTGGTCTTATAATATTCAGTTATTCTTCACTTTGTAAACCTAGTGTGTTGTTACAATAAATATGAGGTTTTCTAAGCCAAAAATAAGTTCTTGATCCTGTGGAAATAGTAATGCTTCCAGATTGAAATAAAGTTCTTTATTACCTTACACCCTTTTGTGGTTGCATTTATTTCAAATACAACTTCAGTTGTAGGTATAGATTGCTCTTACCCCTGTTACATTCCTGGCTTTCAAGTTCCTCCATCACTTCCTCATTTTTACCCATGATGGTTAACTTTCTTAACCCTCATATTGGGTCAAGTACCTAGAAGCTTCTGCTTCTAGTGGTTATAATGTGATGGTGGGTGTGGCTTTAGGGCAGCCATTTCACATGGTGGCCAACCTCTGGAGGGTGAGGGACAGTTTTAGCATCTATTGACTCCATGGTTTTCTGCTGAGTACTTCTTTGCTCATTGTCCACTGCTCTCTCTCCCGTGCTGTAAAGACGATTCTATCTTTCGTGGACCCACATTAGCATAGTCTCCTTTCCCACCCACAGTAGCCTAGAATGACAAACGCTAGTTGTAAAAGACTCCTTCGTCTATGACATGTTTTTGTTTGTACTTCTATTCAAAATACAAATCATATTACCTACAGAAGTTCACCAAGAGAAAACCTTAGCAGCACTATCAAGAGAATGTTGAATTCACATTGTGGCTCTTGAGATTGTATCTCCAAAATCCACATCTCTCTGCAGGTTGTGTTTGTGTGCTCATGCATGTATGAAAGTCTATATATGTGCTCATCTGTTTTTGTTCACTGATATCTTACATTATTTTCATGCCTTTGCCCAGCATACTTTTATCAGGCAACATGGGACAATGTTAAAGAATTAAAAAGTAACATAGTCAGATATTGTGTGACTCTCTCGATTAACATTTTGGTTTTAATTAGCTTAAATTTCTTTATCAGTTATGAAGTCATTGATCCTTAATTCACATGCAATCAGTAATTTGAAAATGTAAATGTCCTTCTCCATAGAAATGTATCTTTTCCGGTAAATTCAGTTTTTGTTATTAAAGCTAATTAAAATGTGAACAGATTTTGTGGCTGAATTTATTTCAAATTCACCTACGACTTCTAGGTACACATCCCCTTTATTCCATTTAAATTTCTCATTCTTAAGTCCCTCTATCTATGCCTTATTTTCGCTATCAGGGATGCCATCTCTGCTGTCATACAGGGTGAAGATACTGCAGGCCTGAGGCAGGGGCCTTATATATTGTGATGCTAGGTTGAAACTTGGGTACCAGTTTCACCTGGTGACAGAGCTCTGGAGGGTGCCACAAATCCTGGGTTTATTAGCTCTCTTCTTTCTGCTGAAGGCTCCTCTGCTCCCTGTACACTGTTACTCTGCTCCCTGCCCACTGTTACTGCCTTGTTGCACATACCAGGAATCTCTCTATCCCTTTTCCACTCTAGTAGAATCTCATAAATAGAAGATCTGAGCTTTTTCAGCCTCTGTTTGCCTATTTAGGGTGAGAAGTACACTAACAGCGTAAAGCATTACTCTATAATGTTTATCTTTTCTTCAACACAACCTAAAAAGTTTGAAAAGTGATGTACACATGCCACAATGAAAAGATTTAGATACAGTGTCAAAGATATTCTGTATTGCTATGGATGATCCTGAGAGTAAATCACACAAATCTCAATCTCTCTATGCCCTTGGTTTATGTGTTTTCTCTGTGTGAACATGTATTAAGATGTGTGTGTGTGTGTGTGTGTGTGTGTGTGTGTGTGTGTCTATATATCTGCATTTAGTTTTTCATAACTGAATTTCATTGGTGGCTCTATTAGTAATTATTATTTTCAGTTGATTCAAATCTGGAGCTGACAGATTAAAAACAGTCATAGTGAGACACAATGTGTAATTCCAAAACTTTGGCAATGAACAGCTTCAATTAACTCCCCAAATTATCACCTGACTAATCTTTAAATATTCATATGTATGCAAATGACTAGTTTGACGTGTTATGACATTCTTATAAGAAATTATGCTTCACTGGAAAAGGAAGACCACCAAAACCCTAACTTCAGCAGAAGAATCCAGATCACCAAAATAAAAGCTCAAATCTGGAACATAGAAGACAAAAAGATAATACAAAAAAAATCATGAAACAAAAAGCTGGTTCTTTGAATGATAAACAAGATTGATGGTCCCCTAGCTAGAATGACCAAGAAAAAAAGAGAAAAAGGCCAAATAAACACAATCAGAAACACAAAAGATGACATCACATCTAACTCTGAAGAAATACAAAAGATCATTAGCGACTACTATGTACACTTGTATGGAAACAAACTTGAAAACCTTAAGGAAATAGAGGACTTTCTGACATCACACAATCTGCCTAGGTTGAAACAAGAATAAATTGAGACCCTAAGTAGGCCAATAACAATCAAGGAAATTGACTATGTTTAATAAGAAAACTACCTACAAAAAAAAAAAGCCCTGAACCAGAAGACTTTCCAACAGAATTCTAGAAGACATTTAATGAGGTGCTGATATCAATCCTACTGAAAGTATTCCAGGTGATTGAGAAAGATGGACCTTTACCCAAATCATTTTATGAAGCCCCAAGCCAGGTAAAGAACAAAGAAAGAAAGAGACCTACAGGCCAATATCTTTGATGAACATAGATGCTAAAATTCTCAACAAGATCCTAGCAAACTGGATTCAATAACACATCTCAAATATCATCCATCATGACCAAGTAAGCTTCATACCTGGGACGCAAGGTTGGTTCAACATTCACAAGACCATAAATGTAATTAAATCCATCAACAGATGTCAAAGCAAAAACCACATGATTATATCATTAGATGCAGAAAAAGTTTTTGATAAAATCTAGCACCCCTTCTTGATAAAACCCTCGAACATCTAGGCATACATGGAACATACCTCAAAATAGTAAAAGCCATCTACGAGAAACCCACAACCAGCATACTCCTAAAAAGAGAAAAATTGGAACAATTTCCCCTGAAAACTGGAACAAGACAAGGTTGCCCACTCTCACCTCTCCTGTTCAATATACTATTGGAAGTCCTGGCTAGAGCAATCAGAAAAGAGAAGACAATCAGAGGTATGTAAATAGGAAAAGAAGAAGTCAAGTTATCTCTCTTTGCAGATGACATGGTTGTATACCTTGAAAACCCAAGAGAATCTGTCAAAAGTCTCCTTGCACTGATAAAGGACTTTGGCAAAGTCTCAGGGTATAAAATAAATGTGCAAAAGACAATGGCATTTCTTTACACCAATAATAAACAAACAGAAACCCAAATAAAAAGCACAATCCCATTTACAATAGCCACACAAAAAAAGAAATACCTTGACATCTTCCTAACCAGAGATGTGAAAATGCAAACTACAAAACACTGCTCAAAGAAATCAAAGATGATACAAAGAAGTGGAAGAACATCCCATGCTCATGGACTAGAAGAATCAACATTGTGAAGATGTCTATCTTACCTAAGGCAATCTACAGATTTAATGCAATGCCCATCAAATTTCCAGCAAAATTCTTCTAAGATCTAGAAAAAACAATAAAGGAAGTCATATGGAAACAGAAATGACCAAGAATAGCCAGAACAATCCTCAGCAAAACAAACAAACAAAAAAACAAGCAGGAGGTATCACAATACCAGACTTTAAACTTTACTACAAAGCTACAATAATCAAAACAGCTTGGTATTGGTACAAGAACAGGCATATAGACCAGTGGAATAGAATTGAGATTTCAGAAGCAAAACCCCAATTTCTCAACCAACAATCTTTGACAATCCTCCATTACCTACCACTGGGGAGATGAGAACCTATTCAGTAAATAGTGCTGGGAAAACTGGCTGACCACATGCAGAAGATTCAAACAAGATCCCTATCTATCCCCATACACAAAAATTAACTCTAAATGGATCAGACCTAAGTATAAAACCTCAAACCATAAGAATCTTAGAAAATGCAGGACATACCTTTATGGAAATTGGAGCATCCAATTCCTGAACAAAACCCGAAATGCATGGGCCATAAGAGTCAGACAAGTGGGACCTCATTAAACTGACAAGCTTCTGCAAAGTCAAAGAAGCCATCAAGAGAGCAGGGAGACAGCCCACAGACTGGGAAAAAGTATTTGCCAACTCCATGTCTGACAAAGGCCTAACATCTTGGATCTACAAGGAACTCAAATGTGCTGAAAAGAAAAAAACAAACAACCCCATTACAAAGTGGGCAAAAGATATGAACAGACACTTCTCAAAAGACGTACAAGCATCGAAGAAATGTTCAACCTCACTAGTCATCAAGGAGATGCAAATTAAAATTACATTGTGATACCACCTAACTCCAGTCAGAATGACCATTTTCAATAACTCAAAAAATAACAGATGCTGGAGAGGATGTGGTGAAAAGGGATCATTTCTACACTGTTGGTGGGAGTGTAAACTAGTGCAGCCACTGTGGAAATCAGTGTGGCGATTCCTAAAAGCTCTAAAAATCGACCTTCCATATGACCCCACAATCACCCTACTGGGAATATACCCCGAAGAACTCAAATCACTCTATAAAAAAGATATCTGCACACGTATGTTTATTGCAGCATTGTTCACAATAGCAAGATCATGGAACCAACTATGCTGTCCATCAAAAGAGGACTGGATTAAAAAAATGTGGTACATGTACACAATGGAATACTACACAATCATAAAGAAGAACAAAAATCATGAACTTCACAGCAGCCTGGATGGACTTAGAGTTTATAATACTGAGTGATCTGATAGAATTTCATATAAATTCTTGATTATCAATGACCTATGTCACTGATTACTTTTCTTCACTAGTCTTTCTTGCCCCAAAATTAGGGACTGAGGCAAGGTTCCATTTAATGTGATTATGGGTGTGGATTTGGGATGCCAGCCTCACATGGTGGCAGATCTCTGGAGGGTGAGAAATAGTTCCAGGCATATTAGCTCTGTTCTTTTCTACTCAGGGCTTCTCTGCTCATTATATATGCTACCTCCAATAGGATAGTCTTCTTCTTTTGCACACTATGTTATAGTCTCATTCTCAGAAATTACAATTGACAAACAGTCAGAGTCAAAATCTCCTTCTACCTCATCAAACTGACACTCTTCTGCAAAGTCAAAGGAACCATCCAGAGAGAAGGGCAACAGCCCACAGAATGGGAAAAAAATCTTTGCCAATTCCATGTCTGACAAAGACCTACATCTAGGATCTACAAGGAACTCAAATGTGCTGAAAAGAAAAAAACAAACAGTCCCATTACAAAGTGGGCAAAAGATATGAATAGACACTTCTCAAAAGAAGGCATATGAGCAGCCAACAGATACATGAAAAAATGTTCAGCCTCACTAGTTATCAAGGAGATGCAAATTAAAACCACACTGAGATACTACCTAACTCTAGTCAGAATGGCCATCATCAACAACTCAAAAAAATAACAGATGCTGGAGAGGATGTGGTACAAAGTGTGGGAGTGTAAACTAGTACAGCCTCTGTGGAAATCAGTGTGGTGATTCCTAAAAGTTCTGAAAATTGATCTTCCATATGACCCCGCAATCCCCCTACTGGGAATATATCCAGAGAACTCAAATCCCTCTATAAAAAAGATACCTGCACACATATGTTTGTCGCAGCCTTATTCACAATAGCAAGAACTTGGAACCAATCGTACTGCCCATCAAAAGAGGACGGGATTAAAAAATGTGGTACATATACACGATGGACTATTACACAGCCATAAAGAAGAACAAAATCATGAACTTCGCAGCAACCTGGATGGAATTAGAGTCTATAATACTGAGTGATCTTTCACAGAAACAAAGAACCAAATATCACATGTTCTCATTCATAAGTGGACCATGGACAACTACCATAATACTATAAGAAAAGGATTGACAATAGTTGGAAACTGCAGTGAGGGGGTGTGTGTGTGGGGTGGACAGGTGGGAATGACAGTAGTCGAAATCTGACTGGAAGGGGCACACCTTATCAAGCAGGGGTAACTGCATGATGAATGTTTGTATAACCAACCCTGAATTGTACCCCACAATTTGAAAATAAAAAAATTAAACAAAAATAGGCTTCTATGAGTTGTTTAATTTTCTACCATAATCAGTAAACAAATGGTATTTAATATATGATATTATCATGAAAGAACATATCAGTAGTAGTTCCATAAGAATTCTTTATTCCCATGGATGCTCTTGACAGGGAATAACTCAAATTTAAATCTCTCTGAATATTGTGGGAATAAGGGTGTCTGTGTGTGTGTGTGTGTGTGTGTGTGTGTGTGTGTGCATGTGAGGGTATGTGTGTGTGTATGTTTATTTACTCATATCACATGTTGCTTTGGTGAATCTACCAGAAGATACTCTTTCAATTTACATAAGATGGTGCTAAAGAATTAAAAACGTTCACAGTAAAACACCACATAACTTCCCAGACTTTGAAAGTTCCAACTAGTGTTCAACTTACAAACTGGTTGAGACTTAAAGAACTCATATGTGTAGTTAGTTATGGGAAATCTTCTGTCTTTCTCTAGAATCTATATTTTATATACTTGTAACAAATATTTTAGACCTGCCAAAAAGTTATTCACTCAAGATTCAACTCATATTATTCACTACTGAAGCTAATTCCCAATGTTTAATATCCTATTGTGGTGGAACTTATTTTAAATTCAAATTCAGTTTGTAGGTATTTAGCCCTCTAATCCCATTCAATGGTTCATTTCTCACATTCTTCCATCTCCTCACTTTGACCTCTCATGCTTGGCTTTCCCACACATGAGATACAATCTAGTAGCTGCAGGCATAAGCTGAAGCTCCACCTGATGTGAGATAAGGTTTGGGCACCAACATTATATGCTGACAGAGCTCTGGAGAGTGAGGGACAAATCCAAGTTTCACTAGCACTGTCCTTTTCTGCATAGAGCTTCACTGTTCTTGTCTGCTGCTACCTCCTCCTTGCTCCAGATAGAGTTCTCTCCCTCTTTGGCCCACTCTAGCCCAGTCTCATACACAGGAAATCGGAGTTTCCTAAGGAATTGACTGCTAATAAGTAAAGGTGACAAGTAGCCTAACAAGGAAAAAACAACTTGCCTATGACCTGCTTTTTTTTATACATCTCAATCTAAACAAGATGGAAAGTTACCTACAAATACTACAATGAGAAGATTTAGAAACTATGTCATAAAACACTCCTTGGAGTCTCTTGAAAATAAATCTCACAAATGTGGATTTGTCTCCTTATGTTTTTTTTGTGTGCACACGTTGTGTATATATGTATGCTGATAAACGTATGTACTGGTGTGCATATATGTGGAGAGCGCGGCCTGAGCCAAGATGGCGCCCGGGACCTCTGCCAAGTCCCATGATTAGGCGCATGATATACCGCCGGGCCCTCCTTCACTGCGCACCGCGCAAGTGCAATGCTGCAGAGCCTATGAACTGCTGACACGCTGGAACGGGACTTGTGGGTGGAGACCAAGGGATATAAGTACGGGACAAGGGGAAGAAGAAGAAGAAGAAGAAGCTAGAAGAAGAAGAAGAAGAAGAAGAAGAAGAAGAAGAAGAAGAAGAAGAAGAAGAAGAAGCAGCAGCAGAAGAAGCCGGCATAGTGTAAAGGCTGAATAAACCGCTTTGAGAAGAACACGTTGTTGTTGCCTCCTTCCTGCTGGTCAGGGGTGAGCGACAAGTGGTGGCCCGTACGGGGACCTCAGCTGTTCAGAACTCATCGCGGACAGGGTGACTAGTCACAGGGTAAGTTCCCAGGTAAGTGGGACAAGCAAGGCTCTCGGTTGAGACAATAAGGTTCCCGGTTAACAGGGACAAGCTTCACAGGGTAAGTTCCCAGGTAAGTGGGACAAGCAAGGCTCTCGGTTGAGACAATAAGGTTCCCGGTTAACAGGGACAAGCTTACTTAGGACAATAAGGTTCCCGGTTAACAGGAACAAGCTTACTTAGGACAATAAGGTTCCCGGTTAACAGGGACAAGCTTACTTAGGACTATGGGTAACACCACATCGGCGCAGACGCTTCAACAGGCTCTCAAAAGCCTGCTGAAAGTAGAAGGGGCTGAAGCAATGAACACTATGAGAGAAGAGTGTTCTGAGCGGTCACAGGCAGGAGACACAGAGGCGGAAGGGCTTTTGGAGGGGGAACTAGAGGAGCTCGTTGAAAAAATGAGTGCTATGGAAGTGCCTATACAGCCCTCGGCGCCAAGACCGCCTCCTTATCCTCCCCCGCAAGCGGAAGGACGCAGCCTCCACCCAGAGGCGTGGCAGCAATACGGGGCGCAGTGCTTTCCTGTGTTTCAAAATCCTGCGGAGAACAAAGAGCGGGGAGACAAGGGGTTTGGATCTACGGGCGCCCCCCAGATTTTTTGCTCATTAGATCTCAGCACCAGACCGGTGCTCAGAGTCACAGTTAATGGTAAGCCCATAGTTGGTTTATTAGATACAGGTGCCGATCGTAGCATCGTTAGCACCACAGACTGGCCGCCGGGGTGGCCCACACAGCAGTCAGACCAAACCTTAACAGGCCTGGGGTACGCCCAGATGCCGCAGATTAGTTCTCGCTTGTTGCCATGGAAAGATGAAGAGGGCCACCATGGGGATTTCCAGCCCTATGTGCTGAAGGTCCCAATTTCTCTATGGGGCCGAGATATATTACGGCTTATGGGTTACAAGCTAACAAATGAAGGATGTTATAGCCCTCAAGCGAGAGGCATCATACATGGCATGGGATATGTCCCCGGGAAAGGATTAGGTCGCTCCCTGCAAGGTAGAACTTCTCCAGTAGCTACCCCTAGAAAACAAGATCGTAGGGGGCTGGGTTTTTCGTAGGGGCCACTGAGAGGGCACTACCCATTACGTGGAGGACTGAGGATCCCGTGTGGGTTTCTCAGTGGCCACTCCCCTCAGTAAAATTAACCGCTGCTCAAGAGCTGGTGAAGGAACAATTGGCCTTGGGTCATATTCGCCCCTCTACTTCCCCTTGGAATACTCCTATCTTTGTAATCAAGAAAAGGTCTGGTAAGTGGAGACTCCTGCATGACTTGCGAGCGGTTAACGCGCAAATGGTCCTGATGGGGCCAGTCCAACGTGGGCTCCCATTACCGTCCACTTTACCACGACATTGGCCCTTAATAGTTTTGGATATAAAGGATTGTTTTTT
>NW_007247339.1:58341-80974 GCF_000164805.1 Carlito syrichta
TGAGCAGCTTACATGAGAAATTTCCTGCGAGAACAAAGAGCGGGAGACAAGGGGTTTGGGTCTACGGGCGCCCCCCAGATTTTTTGCTCATTAGATCTCAGCACCAGACCGGTGCTCAGAGTCACAGTTAATGGTAAGCCCATAGTTGGTTATTAGATACAGGTGCCGATCGTAGCATCGTTAGCACCACAGACTGGTCACCGGGGTGGCCCACACAGCAGTCAGACCAAACCTTAACAGGCCTGGGGTACGCCCAGATGCCGCAGATTAGTTCTCGCTTGTTGCCATGGAAAGATGAAGAGGGCCACCATGGGGATTTCCAGCCCTATGTGCTGAAGGTCCCAATTTCTCTATGGGGCTGAGATATATTACGGCTTATGGGTTACAAGCTAACAAATGAAGGATGTTATAGCCCTCAAGCGAGAGGCATCATACATGGCATGGGAGCTCTGCGTTACTAATGTGCCTTTTAACAACTACAGCCACGCTGCGGCGCTATCCCATAACCTTTCCAGCTATCTTACAGGTAATTGGTCAGAGAACTTTGATAAGCTGCTTGGAGAACTACGTACACCCATCGTAATCATCAATTCCACCCGAGTAGATACTAAGCTGGTTAAAGGACTCATATGGGTCACCACAATTGCATCTCATGTAAAGGAATGGGCAGGACTTGCGGGTCTTGGGATCTGTCTTGTACTTCTATGCCTCCTTTTTGTCCGGTGTATGTGTAATGCTCGGCAACAGCACAAGAAGGAGCAGGCCCTCGTGGTGTAGGCTCTCACGGCCATGGAGGCTGGTCGATCTCCCCAAGTGTGGATTGGACTGCTAGGGAAGTAGCCAAAGACGGGTAAGATCCCCTGGGAACGTTACCAACCTAAGACAGGGGACAGGCCAGCGCTGCTTGTATTCCCAATGACGGGTAAGGATCGTTTCCGCAAGGGACAACCTAAGACAGGCATTCTCTTGTTCATAAAACAAAAAAGGGGGAGATGTGGAGAGCGCGGCCTGAGCCAAGATGGCGCCCGGGACCTCTGCCAAGTCCCATGATTAGGCGCATGATATACCACCGGGCCCTCCTTCACTGCGCACCGCGCAAGTGCAACGCTGCAGAGCCTATGAACTGCTGACACGCTGGTACGGGACTTGTGGGTGGAGACCAAGGGATATAAGTACGGGACAACGGGGAAGAAGAAGAGAAGAAGCTAGAAGAAGCAAGAAGAAGCTGGCATGGTGTAAAGGCTGAATAAACCGCTTTGAGAAGAACACGTTGTTGTTGCCTCCTTCCTGCTGGTCAGGGGTGAGCGACACACATATAATTTATTTATATGTACACATGTATGTGTATCTTTATACATATACACATACATACATCATTCTTTATTACTCACCTTTGTTTGATAGATGCCTCACAGCTTAACTCAATTTACTTAAGTGTGGGCTAAACGTTTATAAAAGAATATAGGCAGGAATGAGACATAATTCTAAATTTGCTTTTTGGGAACAAATTGCTACAGTTGACTTGAGGCATGAACTGGTTATTTAAGAAATATTCATGTGCATATCACTGGAAGAAAGGTCACTTAAATTTTTTTTAAATTTTAAATATGTGGAGTACGATTCAGGGTTAGGTAAACAAATGTTCATGATGTAGGTACCCTTGTTGGTGAGGTGTGCTCTCCTCTCCTGGCAGTTTTCCCCTACTGCCAAGCCTGCCCCTGCCCTCCCCTGACAGTTTCCCACTACTACCAATCCCTTTCTTATAGTATTATGATAGTTGTTCAAGGTTCACTTATGACTGAAAACACGTGATACTCGGTTCTCTTTTTCTGTGATAGATCAGTCAGTATTATAGCCTCTAAGTCCATCCAAGTTGTTGTGAAGTTCATAATTTTGCCCTTTATGGCGGCATATTATTCCAAATTGTATATGTGCCACATTTTTTAAATCCAGTCCTCTTTTGATGGACAGCACAGTTGGTTCCATGTTTTTGCTATTGTGAAAAATACTGCAATAAACGTGTGTGTAGGTATCTCTTCCATGGAGTGAATTGAGTTCCTCTGGGTAGATACCCAGTAGGAGGACTGCAGGGTCATATGAGAGATTGAATTTTAGATCTTTTAGGAATTTCCATACTGTTTTCCACAGAGGCTGTATTAGTTTGCACTCCCACCAACAGTGTAGAAGTGTTCTCTTTTTGCTGCATCCTCTCTGGCATCTGTTGTTTTTTGAGTTTTATTGATGATGCTGGCCATCCTGACTGGAGTGTGGTGGTATCTCAGTGTGATTTTAATTTGGATTTCTTTGATGGAAAGGTCACTTTTTATTAGAAATGAGAACTGATACAATGATAATAAACATCTTATACTGGAAGATAGCACTTTCTAAATAGAAGTAAGGCTCTTTAGTACCACCCTAGACTCAATGTGTGCCAGCCTGTGTAGTGATTTCAAGTCGAACTTCAGTTTGAAGATAGTCTGTCCTTATATTCCTTCGAATGTTCTGTTTTGAAGACTCTCCATTACCTGTTTTTCCATCATGACCACCTTTCTCACTCCACAAACAGGGTCAAGTAAATGCAGGTCTCAGACAAAGGCATGATCCCATGTGATGGTCATTTGGGATTTGGGACACCACCCTCTATGGTGACAAAGCTCTAGAGGGCGAGGAATACTTCCTGGGATATTATCTCCCTTCTTTTTTGCTGAGGGCTTCCCTGCTTTTTGTCCCCTGCTACCTACTTTTTGCTCCAAATAGGATTCTTTCTTCTTTCCATCAAATCTAGTAAGGGATCATACATGGCCATTCTGATAAATTCTTTTTGATTTTGGCTGGTGATTACTCAGGGTGTCAAACACACTAAGAAAAGAAATATTCCTTTTTTATCCAAATTTATTCCTGACAGAAATTTCAGGGCACAAAAAGAAGTCATATTAGGAAACTTGAGAAAGAAGAGCAATATAAATATTTTTAAAAAGCAGAATAAAAATAACAAAAATCACATCAGAAATAATTTACATTGAAAACAAGAAACCAATAGAGAAAAATTAACATAGTCAAAATATGTTTCTTGAAAAGATCAATACAATTGATAAACCTCTGGTCTGGCTAACCAGGAACAAAAGAGAGATACCACAAATTATTTAATATCATAAATTATAGAGGAGTCATCATGACTAATCATATGGACATAAAAAGAATTGGAAAGAAATATTATGAACAATGCCCACAAATTTGATAACATATGAAATAAAACAATTCTTAAAAAAACGTAAACTACCCAACTCACAGAAGTAGACATTGGTTACCTGAATAGGTCTACATCTATTAAAAAATTGAATCAATAATTTATAACTTTCCAAGACAGGTATTATGCCTACATAATTTCACTAGCAAATGCTACTAAACGTTTCAGGAAGAAATGAAATCAACTCTCTAAAATATGTTCCAGAAAATGGAAGCACAGGAAACCCCTCTTAATTCCTTTCATAAGGTCAGCATTATCCTAATACCAAAACTCAACAAAGACATTATAGGAAAAGAAAACCACAGGTGAACATCTCTCATGACATAAATTCTTGATAAAATATTAGCAGGTCTAATTCTACAATGTATAAAAAACTATATACCACAACAAAGTGAGATTTATTCCAGATGGAAAAGGCTGGTTTAACATTAAGAACCAATTAGTGTAACCCATCACACCAACAGCCTAAAGAAAAGATATTATAAAATATCAATAGATGCAGAAAAAGGATCTGATTGAACCTAACAAGCATTCAGGATAGCAATGATAATTAAAAAAACAAACAAACAAAACTTCAGGAGATCAAGAATAGAGGGGAACTTTCTTAACTGTATAAAGAACATCTACAAAAACCCTTCAGTTAATGTCATACATAATGTTGAGGGAGCAGAAATTTTCCTGTTAATATCAAGAACAAAGCAAATATATCTTATCTCATGATTTTTTTTTCCAGCATCTTACTGGAAGTATTAGCTAATACAATAAGAAGAAAATTAAAGTATGCAGATTGGAAAGGAAGAAATAAAACTATCTTTGTTTAGAGAAGACATGATTGCCTATTTAGAAAACCCCAAAGAAGAGGCAAAAAAAAAAAGTCAGTAACAAATAAGCAATTATAGTAAGATTTCTAGGTATAAAATTAATGTGTAACAGTCAACTGCATTCCTATATACCAGGAATTAATTATTTGAATTTGAAATTAAAGGCATAACACCTTTTACATTAACAGTAAGAAAGAAAAAAAGGAATGATTGGTTATAAATCTTAAAAAATGTATAAGATCTATATGAGAAAAACTTAAAACTGATGAAAGTAATCAAAGAAGATCTAAATAAATGAAAAGATACTCCATGTTCATGGATAGAAAGACTCACTATTGTTGCAATGTTGGTTCACTAAACTAATAGATTCTATGAAATTATTATTTTCTGGATATTGACAAACAGATTCAATGGAAATCATTATTTTAAAAAGACCGTTTAAATGAGAAGTCAAAAGACCCAGAGTAGCCAACACAAGATTTACGAAGAAGAAAAAAGTCAAAATACTGACAGTATTGGACTGCAAATCTTACCATAAAGTTAATCAAGACAGTATGGTATTGGCAAAATAACAAAAATAGATCGAAGGGACAGAATAAAGAGACCAGGAGTAGGCCCACACAAATATAGGCAAGTGATCTTTGACAAAGGAGTAAAGGCAATCCAGTGGAAAAAGAATAGTCTCTTCAACAAATGATGCTAAAACAGCTGGATATCCACATACAAAAAGTGAGCCTAATGCTCACCTCATACCTTTCATAGAAATAAAATCAAAATGGATAACAAATCTAAATGGAAAACAAAAACTATAAGCCTTCTAGAAAATAACATAGGAGAGAATCTAGATGATCTTGGGGTTGGCAATGACCTTTTAGATACAACACCAAAGGTATAATTTATGAAAGAAAAACTGCTGCATCAGATTTCATTAAAATTTATACCTGATGCTCTGTGAAAGACATTGTGAAGAGAATGAGAAGACAAGACACAGAGTGGGAGAAAGTGCTTTCAAAGACATAAATGATAAAAGACTTATCAAAAACATATGAAGAAGTCTTGAAGCTGAACAGTCAGAAGACGCACAGCTTAATTAAAAGATTAATTAAAAGACACTTCACCTAGAAGATATATGGATGGCAAACATGCATATGTAAAGATGCTTAACATCATATGCCACTAGATAATTGCAAATTAAAACAACAAGGAGCTAACACAATACATTTATTATTAGGATGGCCAAAATCCAAAACACTGACAACAACAAACATTGGCAAAGATGTGGAGTGATGGGAATGCTCATTTATTGCTGGTGGGAATGCAAAATGGCATTCAGCCACTTTGGCAGTTTCTTACAAAGTCAAACATAGCCTTACCATACAATAGGGCAACTGAACTTTTAAGTACTGACCCAATTTAGTGGAAAAGTTATGTCCACACGAAAAACTTAGACATAGATGTTTACAGAAGTTTTATTAATTATTGCTAAAAATCAGGACATTAAGATGTCTTTAAATAGGAGAGTAGATCAATAAACTGTAGTATATTCATACAAGGGATTATTATTCATCTGCAAAAAGAAATGAACTATCAAGCAATGAAAAGACAAGGAGAAACCTTTAACGCATGCTTTTAAGCGAAACAAGTCAATATGAAAAGTCTACATTATATTTATTGTATGATTCCAACTATATTACATTCTATAAAAGGTAAACTATAGAGACAAGAAAATAAAATTTGTGATTGCCAAAGTAGAGATAAGTGGGTAGAAGGTTGAATAGGCAGAACACAGGGAATTTTTAGGACAGTGAAATTGTTCTGTATAAGGCTGTAATGGAGGCTACATGGCAACATACATTTGGCAAACCACATAGAACAAAAAGAGTGTATCCCAATGCCAAATATAAATATTAGTTAATAATAAGGTTTCTTAAGGGTTAATCAGTTATAACAAATGTACCACAGGAATGCAAGACGTTAATAATGGGAGAAGCTGTATGGAAGGGGAGTATAAGAAAACGATCTCTACTTTCCCACATCTTTAAAATAAAAATAAAAAAAGAAGACACTATCATATTGTGGAGAGGGCCATATGTCAGAAAAATAGAGATTGACCTGAGAGAGCTCAGGGTCCCAGCCCTACAATCAAAAGGAACTAAAGTCTGCCAATAACCAGTGAATTATGGAAGAGCTCCTGCTAATACTCTAATTTCAGCCTGGTGAGTCCCTGAGCAGAGGACACAGTTAATTGTGTGTTGGAATCTTGACTAGGAAGACTGTGCAATATCTGTGTTAAGCTGCAACACTTGTGGTACATTTTTATAAAACAATAAAAAATTAATATACACATATAAAAAGAAAAATATATTTAAATTTTGTAGAAAAAAGAAAACTAACTGTACTTTTTAATTTTTTAAGAAACTTAAATTTGTTCTAAAATAAAGTTTATTTTAAAAAACATACAAGAAAAAATCCTTCTGACCATGCCATCTATTTTATATTCAGAAAAATTTTGTGAACATAATTTAAGGGCAGATGCTTTCCTACCACTTGTTCTATCTCAAATGGTGACCAGGAACTATTCCTTATCATTGAAACTTTCATTGTTCCAACATTTTCTTTATTTTCTTTGATTTTTTAAATCAACTATTATTTGGATGCAACTCCTCATCCTTACACTTATGTCTTTCTTGCTCACTTCCCAAATTTCTTCAACAGTAACCAGAATGATAGAGAAAATGGAATGAAGGACAAAGAGTAGTTTATCATAATTGTTACTTCTCTCTTGCTTCCTCAGTAGAAACCAGTATCAGCTAACCAGACATAGTTAGGGTAAAATTAGGGTAACATTAATAGTTGATGAAAATAGGGAAGGCCTGAAGGGCGATCCTTGGGCTTTTACGCCTCCATCCTTTCTATCAGCAAAGTCTGGTTACAACTTGGGGAGACTGTCTTCCCCAGGAATTAAAATGTGATGTAATCATTAAATTCAACTAAATTTGACCCGAGGATGCCTCCTTACTAGAGTCCTTATGCTTATGCCTACGTACTTAGTTCTTAGTGTCTAAACTAACGGAAAGTCTAATTTAGGAGTATAGTCTTGTAACAAATAGCTGAGTCTCAGTCAGTAACAACAGCTGAGTTTCAGTCAATTGCAAATGGTCAACTGATTAAAATAATACACAACATTGAGCTGTAAACAAATAAGCCGCCTCTGTACCTCACTTCTGTTTTCTGTCCATGAATGCTACCTGATCATGTTGCAGGCTGCTGTTCTTAAAACTTGTTCTGGTTCCGAAAACTTCCCATTTCATGAATCACTCTCTGCACAATTAAACTCTTTTAAATTTAATTTATCTAAGATTTTTCCTTTTAACAATCCCAAGGAGTTAGTTGCTTGGGCATAGTATTTCATGGTTCCTGAGGCTCTGTCTTCTGGAGTTATCACTTTACCTTATGTTAGACTTATTGAGATAGACACAGCTTAATTTCTGACTTTAAATGAGGAAGACCATATAATTCCTTGCCCAAATCAGGACACTTTTGAAAGTGACAAGTAGATGCTATTAATCATTATGCTGAGATAACAGCAGCAGACTGAGATTGTCCTTCAGTCCTTAGCCAATATAAGTTACCAGACAAAATAACCAGCAGCCCCAAGAAATGTGAGCTTAGAAACTGACATAATTAGATACCTGAGGAATACAACTACTGAAAAAGAAATACAACAAACTGATCATACACTACGTGTAGCAAAACTGTTGAAACACATTGACCAAGATTTTAAAGTAAGCATGAGAAATAGCCTTAAGGATATGAGGACAAAAGGGAAGATGATGAAACATGAAATGAAAATAAAAAATCATAAGGAAAACATTCAAGAGGAAATTTTAGGTCTAAAGTATAGCTGTTAAAAGCATATAAATTGCTGAAGGATAAAGAGTAGTTTGAATACATGTGAAAAGCTAATGAACTCAGAGTTGAAAGATTAGATTGAGAAATTTACCCGGAAAATAATAGTACAACTTCTATGGAAAACAGCATGAAGATTTCTAAAAGAACTAAGTAACTCTATCATTTGATCCAGTGATCCCAGTACCACAATTAAAAAGGAACTAAATTCTGCCAATAACCAATGAATTATAAAAGAGTAACTATACAAAAAAGATACCTGTACTCATATGTTTATCATCCATAATTCAAAAAGTTATGTAATAAACATAAATGCCCATCTACTGATAGGTAGATAAAATGTGACACACACATACACACACACACACACACACACACACACACACACACACACACACACACACACCATGGAATACTACTCAACCATAAAAAATATTGAAATAATATCTTCCGTAGGAACTTGGATGGAACTGGAGGTCATTGAGGTCATTATTCTGAGTGAAGTAACTTAGGAAGAGAAAACCAAATACAACATGTTCTAAACTATGGTTACACAAAAGCATATAGAGTGGTATAATGGACTTTGGAAACTCAGACTGGGGAGAGAGGGAAAAGGGTGAGTGATAAAAATTATTGGGTACAATGTAAATTATTTGAGTGACAGGTACACTAAAAACCTAGACATCTATACAATTTATTCATGTAACCAAAAACCACTTGTACCTCTATAGCTATTGAAAATTTAAACAAAAAAAGAATAGAACATACCCAAGACAAACTGAGTGTAATGGAGGATGAAAACAGATTTCTATAGTTAAGGAAATTTAAGAGTAAATGGAATAATGAATATGGGGAAGAGAACACTTTGAAAAATAATGACAATAAATTTTCCAGAATTCAAGAAAGAAAGAATCACCTTAATGGACTCACAGAGCTAAAGATAAAATTCTAAAAGCTTCCAGAAATAGTTAATGTCCTATGAGAGAAGAACAGAATGACATTGTAGTTCGCTATACCAAACAGAATACGTCTTGTTGGGGCACACAGGAAACTTTTAAAAAACAGACCATATATATGACTTCAATAGTGTTCACAGGATTCATATAATCAACATTTTCTCTGACCATATTGAAATATGATCAGCTTTTTAAAGATTCCACATGTTTGAAACAAAATAATGCATTATTGATTAATTAAATTAAAAAAGACACCACAATAAATTTTTAAATACTCAAAGCTGATGGATAATAGAATGACAAAGCATGTGGAACACAATCAAGCAATATTTAGAAGAAAATTTACAGTTATATTAACATTACTTGTAAGCCAAGTTATTTAAAATCAAATAGAGTATGCATTTAACAAAAGAGATTATAAAAAGAGCAACGAGAAAACAACACCACGAGGTGGCAAAACATATAGAGGAGGGCATACATCAATGAACTGGAGGACAAAGAACTATGGAGAAGATTAACAAAGCAAAATTATGACTTTTTGAACATATTATTATGCTAGAACTGTGACAATAATGATCAAGAATAAAAAGAAGAAATATTCAAAGAAAATGTACAAAAAATGAAGCATAACTATAAAATAACTAAAATTTTTCAAAAGTATTATAATATTCATTTCACTAATATGTTTGAAAATTGAATTGAAACAGAGAAAATTCTAGACAAATATAAAACACTAAGAGAACAAGAAAAAATATATAGAAATAGAATATTTAATTATGTAACAAAGAAATTGACCTGGTATTTAAAGTACTCCCCCCAACAAAAACAAAACAAACAAAAAACACAGGCTTCACATAGGTTTTGTTTTCCAAAAAAAATTTTAGCTCTTGGTAGACTACAAAATATGTCAGCATATAAAGTTTCTATTAATAATTTACCTAGTCTTGCTCTTTCATAATAATAAAAACAGTGAGGTGATGGCACAGAGATAAATGGAGCAAAATATTGAGCTTGAGAATAGAGTTGTATGAAATGTGTAATTAATGATTATTACATAAACAAAAAAAGAACAAACTGACAGATAGTATTGAGAAAATCAGCTCATTATCTGGAGAAAAATAAAGTCAGTTTCCTACCTAACATCATATTTAAGGATAGACTATAAGTAGATTAAAAAGCTAAATGTGCAAATTAAAACTATAGAATTAGAAATTATTTTAGTAAACTGGAAATGGGAAAATTTCAAATTTCAAAAAAAAACAGTAAGGCAAAAAGCTCTATCAAAGACAGAATAAAGAAAAATAATGACAAAGTTATCAGGCAGAAAACATGTTGGGAAAGCCTAATTGCAATGCCTAAAATTGACATGGAGAATTATTTGACTATTTAAGGAGACAGTCCAGGTTTTTGAATGAGATTTCATGTGTCTTACTCTGTTTGCTATAAAGAAATATCTGGGTAATTTAAAAGAAAAGACGTTTATTTGGCTCACAGTTCTGTGAATTGCACAAAAAGCAGGTATCAATATCTGTTTCTACTGAGAGCCTCAAGTTGCTTCCACTCATGGCAGTAGCTGAAGGGAAGCTAGCATGTGCAAAGATGACATAGTGAGAGAGAAAGCAAGAAAGAGGGGCTTGGGGAAGTTGATTAGCTCTTTTTGACAATCCACTCTTGTGAGAACAAATAGAATGAGTACTCACAAGCCCCAACCCTGGGGAGAACATTAATCTATTCATCACCCAAGCATCTCCCATGAGGCCCCACTTCCAACACTGGGGATCAAATTTAAACATGTTGTTTAGGGGAACAAACATCCATATCACACCACCATGATTTTAATTTTACTGAAAAAAATTAATTTTTTTGCCAAATTGATTAAAAATGTAATAGAATCCCATTCAAATTATATAAAATTTTGTTTAGAAATTTTATAAACTTATTCTAAAACATAGAATATTCAAAAAGAGCACATGTAAATGAACAAGACAACAAACAACATGGATGCTTTGGGCAGTTCATGAATAGGCAATTATAGAAGAAAAAAGTCCCAAATGCTATAATCATATAAACAGCTGCTTATACTCATAAGTTATCAGATAGATGCAAACTCAAAAATAATGCAATATAGGTTACCATCCATTAGACTGGCCAGGATTACGAAGTTTGATCATGCTAGGTGTCGGTGTGGTTGTATATGTACCAGAATCAGCATGCATTGTTGATGGGATGGAGACTAGTATGACCATTGTGAAGAGCAACAGGCAGTACTCAACCAAATAGAAAATAGCAACCTTATGGCCCGTAAAGTCCTCTCTTTTTCATATTGCTACAGAAATATGCAAACAGATCCATAGGGGATAGTATAATCACTTTGCATCACTATTCATGAAGGCAAGAAGATGGAAGCAATATGAATGTTCCTCACTAAGGAAACAAGTGGATGTATGCCACGAAATCAATTCTGCATACCAGTTGAAAGCAACAACTAAAAATATATACAACAAAAGAGAAGAATCTTATATTTCTGAACTAAAAAGTAGCAAGGTAAGATGAGATGTAACTTAATGCCATGTACGTTATTTAAAAAAACCCATGCAGAAAAAAATACATGTAGGCCAAAAAATACATATTTTGCCAGAAAACAGACAAATGTATGTACTGTATATTGAACACATTAAAATTGTTGCCTATGTGTATATATCTATAGCTGTGTATATCTATTTGTATAGTAATACTCTCACTTTGATCTATATGGCTACTAAAAAAAGCCCAAATGTGATGACAGTGGCAACGAGCACACCAAATACACAAATATTGGTTTCTAAAAAGAATCAGACACTTTGAACAAATAGGAAGGAGAGACATAGATGGTCCTTGAGTTCACTCAACTGCCCTCACCTGACTATCCTCATCAGCAAAACTTGACTGGATTTTCTAAGAGAATATTTATTTAAAGAAAACAATCAGTTATTGTGAGCATTCTGCCCCTTTCCAACTATGAATCAGATTAAAATTAGTAAACTGGGATTCAAATAGGTCGATTCATATTACCAACTTTTGCATATGAGATAGTCTGCCTGAAAATGTGAACATACAAAGTTGAATAATAGATGGCCAACACACAGTGTCCATCAACATATTACTCTGGGAAACATATTTGTGCTGTCAGTTAACCAGCATAAATCAGACCTCTCTACCATCTCTGAACCTCAGCACAGATTTGAACTATGGCATTTAATAGAAGAACCATAACATGTAATAGAAGAGTTGCTTGATACAAAAGTAGTATTCAAATCCCTTATATTTCCCAAAATACATACAGTTTTTTCCTATCATGTCATATAAAAATTTTATCATATTTTAAGAATCTGAATTTAGGTTCTTTCTGGAAGTGCTATCATGATTAGTTGTGACAATAAGTAAGAATATGAATGATGAGATATCAGAGTGAATAGACATTTTAATCTTACAACTTACTTTTTGTTTAACAAATCATCTCTCTCACACATTAAAGATATCTAAAAGTAGGAGTTACACATTTTATTATCACATTCCTGGTGATAAGTGAAATGTTTGGGGATTCTATTTTTGCATTGTCTCAATATATCCTACTACTAAAGATTTTTTTCCACTGAATATTATTCTACAAAACAAACTTTGAAATATCACACATGTCTGGTAAACTTCAAATCTGCAAGTAAGGAATACATAAATGTCAGAGAAAATGCTTCTGACATGACATATCACAAATAATCACACCAGAATTTGCCATGTGGCATCCTTGGAGGGTCATATTAAAGATAACACTAAGCCAGCATTTCCTAAAGTGTACATAATAAACTAGTTTGGGGAGGTAATAATAAAAAGAATAGTCAGAACAATAGCTTTATCCTGCCTTATTACTTGTTAAAAACAAATTCAAAATATACAAGGAGATATTTTGTGAATATATTTCTAATCAACATAAAAAGAACTTTCTATACATAACAGAAAAAGTACTAGTAACAAAGGAAATTGTATTTGACTACATAAAGCTTATAAAGTTCTCTGCGATGAGAATCAAGACAAACTGGGGTAATTACCTTACATATGTAATAAAAAACGAATACACATAATAATTCACTTTTCAGTCAGGCTCGGTGGCTCAGCCTGTAATCCCGCGATTTGGGAGGCCGAGGTGAGTGAATTGCCTGAGCCCGCGGGTTGGAGACCCGCCTGGGCAACTTGGCGAGACCTCATCTCTACAATAAATAAAAAAAATTAGCCGGGCGTGGTAGCGTGCGCCTGTAGTTCCAGCTACTTGGAAGGCTGAGGCAGAAGGATCGCCGGAGCCCAGCAGGTCGAGGCTGTGGTGGCCGGGAGCGGCCACTGCACTCCAGTCAGGGCGACTGAGTGAGACTCCAACTCAAACAAAACAAAACAAAACAAAACAAAACAAAACAAAACAAAACAGTCACTTTTCAATCCAACGACAAAGGTTTTAAGTAACCAAATGCAGTTTGAAAATGATAAATTTCTATTTTTTATAAGAAAATTTATTGTGTTAATTTGGGTTTTTGGCATTAAATCAATTTATAGAGCTTGGACATTTTCAAAGCACACTCACACATATTTTATGTGTATTATTAATTTTTATACAGTCCCTCAGTAGATAAATACCTTAAATAGCATTATCATTACCAGTCTAAAGATGAACAATCAAAAGTTTAAAGGGGTTTGGTGACTTGCTTACTGTTAAGTGAGCATAAAATGTCAAAGCCAAGCATTGATTTCTGCTTTTGTTCCAAATTGAAGACCATTTCCCTGATCAGAAATATTGCTGTTTATCACTGCAAATGCCAAAAACAAAAACAAAAAAAACCCTTTATTGTGTTTGGTATGGAATAAGAGAAAGAAAATGTGTGACTTACTCAAATTATTCCAATTTTGTCCCAACTAGATAGTACCTTGCAGAAAATGTTTAGCTATGCAGACATATAATTTAATTAAATGGCTGAGTGTACACTTGATCTATGACTCATGGTAAAAAATTTCTATTGGGACAATTTAAAGAACGTTTTGTATACATCTGTTGCACTCTTTGTTTCCTATGCAATCTTTGTAAAGCATCAAAAAGTGACAGTTAATTGATTTTTGGTAGTACTCCCTCTCCAACATTGGCACAGCTAGTGAACAGTTGCATAACTGGGTGTGTGTGTGTGTGTGTGTGTGTGTGTGTGTGTGAGAGAGAGAGAGAGAGAGAGAGAGAGAGAGACAAGAGCAGTCCCCTGAATATTTCTATTTTTCAGACACAAGCAATTTGAAAAATGTATTGTTTCATTACAGTGAATCCATGGTAAAATGCCTTCATATCAGTTCAATAAGAAATACTCTGAGATTACTCAGAAAAAAATCACAATTAATAAACCTCTAACAAGCATGAAGAGGCCTTTAGTCAGCAAAACATGTTGCTTTTTCTATCAGTCCCTTTTGCTCATACACAAAATTAACAAAAATGGGAATGAGATTATATCCAGAAACAATGAGAAAGAATCACAGGTGAAGAATAAGTAACATTCTACATTCCTCTGATAAAAAAGTAAACTTTTAATAAAATTTACTCTCTTTTGAAGGTATTTCTCACATATTCAAGCTAGAAGAATACTTCTGAATAGATGAAAACATGACACGTGTGCAATTCAGTCAGAGTCACTCTTGCAAACCCTCCCTCACACACATTTTGAAATCTTTTCATTTTCCTTTCTTCTTCTGGCCTCAACACAAGCCCTGTCTTCACAAAGATAAAGATGAGCACCATGAACAGTCCCTTCCTCCACACTCCAAATGAACTCACTCATATAAAGTGAGATACCTCACTGATCTGGAGAGTGGCACTGCTTTACTTCAAACACCAACAAATGCAGAAATGTATCTTTAGAGATTCACCACATGGAACAGTGATTTCACCATTCATTGAAACAGCACAATTTTTTAAACTTAAAACGTATAGTAAACATGACTTAGCTCACAGGAAGACCTAATATTTTAGAAACAATTTTAGAATCAGTGTCCAGAAAACTATTTTCCCATGAAAAATTCTGAGACTGAATTTTACAAGTCTCAGTCTTCCTTCGCTGCCTCTCTCCTTCCCTGCCCCTTTCACTCTTTCTCTCTCTCAATATATTTTAAGACATTATCTTTCATTGTTGGTTCCATGATAGGCGACAGATGTCAATTCATTGGAATTTGTGCTTTTGATTTGAGGGGGCTACAATTACTCTACAAATTAAACATCTGCTATCCAAAAAGTATTCCCATATTAATCAGTTATTTGGAACATGGCATATACTGTTTATCTAGAAATATGCCTTTATATGCTTGTATTAAAATTCTTAGACCTGCCAACAAAGTTTAATAAATCAAGATGTAAATGCAGTTCTTTATTATTGAAACCGGTCATCATCTTTAACAGCATTTTAAGCTTAAATTTTACTTCAAATCCAATTTTGTTCCTTGCTCTCACCCTTCTAAAGGGCGAGTGGTAATTTTCAGGAGAGTGGTCCAGACTGACTTATACCTCCCTGACCAGCTTTACATCCCTCTCCCTCCCCCAAAAGCCCAAAGACTGAAGAACTTTGGGAGTTCTCATATCTGCATCCATTGCCTAGGTCAACTGAACACTTCCCTGAGGAAATAAAGCCCAAGCAAAGAAAAGCACAACAGGAGAGCACCCTGTGGGATTAAAAATAAATTTTAAAAAATTGCACAAAAGGTCAACCCAACAGTAGTAACCTTATCTAGACAAAAAACAAACAAAACAAAAGAAAACAAGACAATCCTCAAGACATAATAATTCATCTCCTCCATCTCTGCAAGGTAAGCAGGAAAGAAAAATTCTAAAAGAAGTAAGAGGGACCACCTACCGAGGAAGACCCATCAGAATTGCAGCAGACTTATCTCAGCAGAAACCCTACAAGACAGAAGGGACTGGGTTCCCATTTTTAATATTCTTAAAGAAAAGCAGTTCCAGCCAACCTTGGCTTCCCATGATGCAAGGCTGTTTCAACATACGTAAATCAATATATGTAATACATCACATAAACAGGTGTAAAAATAAGAACCACATGATTGTCTCATTCGTGCAGAAAAAAAGCATTTGATAAAATCTAACCTCCCTTATTGATAAATACCCTAGAACACCTATGCATCAAAAAAACATTCCTCAAAATAATGAGAGCCATCCATGACAAACCTGCAGCCATCATGCTTAATGGGCAAAAACTAAAAACATTCCTCCTAAGAACAAAAACAAGGATGCCCACTTTCACCCCTCCTATTTAATGTAATACTGGAAATCCTAGCCAGAGTAATTAGGCAGAAGAAGGAAATCAGGGGTATCCAAATAGGATAACAGGAAGTCAAGTTATCCTATTTTGCAGATGATATGATTCTAGAAAACTCTAAAGAATCTGTCAGAAATCTCCTTGTTCTGACAATCAAGTTTGGTAAAGTCAATGTACAAAATCAATGTGCAAAAAACAGTTGCATTTCTATATATCAGCAACAAGCAGGTCGAGAACCAAATAAAAACCACAGTCCCATTCACAACAACCACAAAAAAATAACAAAAGAGGCAAAAGACCTTTACAATAACTACAAAACATTGTTCAAAGAAATTAAGAATGACACAAACAAATAGAAAAATATCCTATGCTCATGAATTGGAAGAATCAATGTGGTCAAGATGCCCATTCTACCCAAGGAAATCTACAAATTCAGTGCAATTCATATTATACTGCCAGCATCATTTTTCATAGACCTACAAAAGACAAAGAAATTCATATGAAAACCAAAAAAAAGCCCAAATACCCAAAGCAACCTCAGCAGAAAGAACAAAGTTGTAGGCATCACACTTTCAGACTTCAAAGTGTGCTACAAGTCTTCAGTAACCAAGGTAACATGGTACTGATACAGGTACAGACACATAGAATGATGGAATGAGACAGATAGTCGAGAAATAAAACCATGTACCTTCCACCAACACATCTCCAACAAAACCAGTGAAAACAAACATGGGGAAAGAAAACCATATTTAGCAAAATGGTCCTGGGAAAATTGGCTAACCACATGCAGAAGGATAAAACTGGAACCCCTACCTATCATCATATAAAAAATTTATCAAAATGCATAAAGGACATAACTGTGAAACCTCAAACTCTAAGAATCTTAGAAGAAAATTTAGGAAACACACTCCTGGACATCAGAGTAGGCAATGAATTCACGGCCAAGTACTCAAAAGCAAATGTAGCAAAAGCTAAGGTTGGCAGCTGGCACCTTATCAAACTAAAAAGTTTTTGCATAGCAAAAGAAACTATCAAGAGAGTAAAGAGGCAATTCACAGAACAGGAAGAAATATTTGCAAGCTGTGCATCTGACAAGGGCCTAATACCCAAAATGTACAAGAAACTTAAATGAATTGAAAGAAAAGAAAAAAAAAAGATCACATTAAAAAGTTGGGCAAAAGGTTGTGAACAGACACTTCTCAAAGGAAGACATGCAAGTAGCCAACATACATATGGAAAAGTGCTCACCTTCACTAATCATTAGAGAAATGCAAACCAAAATTACAATGAAGTACCACCACACACCAGCTGGGATGGCTACTATTAAAAAGTTAAAAAGCAACAGGTGTTGTCCAGGCTGCAGAAAAAAGGGAATGCTTCTACACTGTCGGTGGGAATGTAATCTAGTTCAATCTCTTTGGAAAGCAGGTTGGCATTTTCTCTAAGAACTAAAAATTGAGCTACCATATGTTCCAGCAATTTTACTTCAGGGAATATACCCAAAAGAGCATATATTTTTCTACCCAGAAGACACCTGCACACATATGTTCATTGCAGCAATAGTCACAATAGCAAAAACATGGAACCAAACCAGATGCCCAATGAAAGTGGACTGAATTAAAAAATGTGGTACATATACATGATGGAATACTACATAGCCATAAAGAATAAAACAATGTCTTTTGCAGCAATATGAATGCAGCTGGAAATTTTTATTCTCAATGAACTACCACAAAAACAAAAAACTGAATACTGTATGTTCTCACTTATAAGCGGGCCCTGACCACTGGACACATGAACACAAAGTTGGGAACAACAGATGCTGGACATTTCTAGAGGAGAGAGAAAGAGAAGAGGGATAAGGGACACAACCACACACTGGGTAAAATTGTCCTACCAGGGGGAGAGAATGCTTGCTAGAAGCCCAAACTTCACTTTCATGCAATTTAATTATGTAATAAATCCTCACATGTATCTTATAACTCTTAAATTAAAATTTAAAAACCATATATCTGACAAGGGGTTAATGTCTGCAACATACAAGAAATTTTAAAAACTCAACACCAAAAAAACAAATAACCTGATTTAAAAGTGAGCAAAACATCTGAACAAATTTTTTCAAAGTATTTGTAACCAGTAGGTTTATAAAAAAATGCTCAACATTACTAATCATTACATCACATAAATGCCAATCAAAACCACAATAACATTCCACCTCACCTCAGTTAGAATAAATATTATCAAAAATACAAAAGAAAACATATGTTGGCAAAGATGTGGAGAAAAAGAAATATTTACATACTGTTGATAGGAATGTAAATTAGTGCAGTCATTATGTCAAACAATATGCTAATTTATTTTAAAACATTAAAAATAGAACCACCATCTAATCCATGAATCCTACTACTGGGAATATAAAAAATGAAACCCATATGTTGAAGAGAAATATGCATATCCATGTTTATTGCAACACTATTTATAATAGCTAAGATATGAAATCAAAATGATTGCACACATTTCTGTGATGCTGATAAACACTGGGTTTCTCTAAGTAAAGACCAGAGCATGCTGTATTTCCTAAACATAGTTGGCTACTGAACAATCTCACTATGGAAACTTGTGAGAAACACATCTTGGAAACATTGTATAAAGTGGTATTTCTTTATATCTTTAAGTAAAACTCTTCCCTGCAAACCGTGTGGTGTCTGATCAACAGCTCAGAGAGATATTAATATTGTTATTCTTTCATTCTATTTGGAAACAAGGGCTGGTGTTTGAATGATCAAATCTACTTGGCCTAGGCTCGTAGTCCATGAAAGTAACCTTTAAGTTCTAGGTGAGTTTACTTATATTCTTCAAGGATGGCTCAAGGCCCATGGCAATCCATCCTGGCTTTAGGAAAAAAGAGCATCTTTTACAAAAACAAAGGTTTGTATAGGAATTTTCTTGGGTTGATTATGCAGAATACATTAATAAATAATATCAGAGAAAAATGTTCAGGCCATCCAAAAGGTAAGAATTAGAGTTTCTGGCATACACAACTTTATTGAATGATTACTTGATTTTCTAGATATCTTCTATGGAGAAAGGGAAGAGACAGGTACTTCAATTACCCCTCAGATCCAGGTGACAGGCTCGGACTGCTTAAGTAAGTTGCTTGAGGCACTTATCTACAAAAGGGTCATGAGACATCCATAGTTGTTATCTGAACTCCTTGGAGGAATAGAATTGCATGAAGCCTGAAATAATAACTTGATAAGATGGTTGGAGGCAGAGATATATGACTTTTTTCATGGGACATGAATAAGTGGCTAGCTGATCTTCCTTTAAAGAAGGTGAAAATGGCAATCTTCCCTAAACTAACTTGGTCATGCATAATTAATAAGTGTTTTTGGTAGTAGGAGTAGTATCATTAGAAGTATGAGTTAGATGAAGGCTAGCTACCCCTTTATACCCATGTGACTAGGTTGTAATGAAAGCAGGTCTCAGACCGAATCTGCCCCCCATGAGAGCTTCATTCAATACAGCATTCCACAGCAAGCAGGCACTCACAATTCAAAAGCTTCTGTGAGCTCTCTGTTTCCATAGGTGCACCAAGAATTCCCTTACACGAAAAGCAGATTTTCAATATTTCAGAGGTCAAAACCCCCTTAACCAGTGTATGGAGACAGGATCATATAAGGTCTAAGCCTAAGGTGTCATCCCTAAGCATACACTACAGGCCACACTCAAACTCTTTTACCCTGTTTATGCAAGAGTGAACTGTCTCTAAAATATTTTAGCAGATTCATAAAATATTTTAGCAGATTTTAAATTTTTATACAATTCTAAAATTTATCATGCTAATTTGTAAACCACCAATCTCACTAATAAACATCCACTCGTGAGCTTCACTGTAGCAATTAACAATGTTTCAGGTGTTAACTGAGATGAGACCACTGAAGCACTTCTGGTGGCCATCTCTATGAAATGGCTTTCTGAGTCAAACACTAAGTTACCATTCCTGAACAGTGCATCCACCATTAGAACAACCAGCTGCCCCTATAGAGAAAGCATACAGTCACTGGCATATGCTGGTTATCACACTGCCTAAAATGGAGTATCTTTTTAAGAACAGACATACTATTAAGAAAAAAAAGAATAGATATACAATGAGTTCTGCAAACTGTGAGTTTGTCAAATTTCATTAGCACAAAGTTTATATTTATGATGAAAACATGTACACATGTATTCCCTGTTCCATTATCCAAAGGTGAGAATTGTGTTCAAAACTGAGTATATTTGAGTTATATCACTTATTTCCTCTATGGTAGTGCACCAACCAGAGATCTAGAGTTTCTATTGAATCTCTGCATGGTACTCTCTAGGATAAATTTAATTCACAATTAATCTAGAAAAGAACACATTTGAATTTTATACTCAATGTGTTTAAAAATACATATGATTATCACTCAAGCTAAAGAGTCACCTGTAGACATTATTTATGCATCACAATTTAAAAAGTTGTGACTCCACAAACATAAAATCTATAATACTGTGTAATTTTATGAATCCTGTAAAACATGCATCCTGTATGTACCTTGGTATTTTTGTTTCGGAAATTTAAAAAAGTTGTTGGAATGTTCAACCAAATTTAACTTTAGCTAAAGTACAAGACGCTTTTAAAGATTATTCACATGCCAAAAACTCAATAATGGAAAAAACATATTTAAAGGTAATTTTACAACATCCTCAATACTTATAATATTTTCATTCTTAAATATACTGTAAAATACATATTTTTAAAAGGAGACAAAAAAGATGTACCCCTAAACATTAGACATAGTGGATTTCTGTCATGCAGGTACATCAAAATCACAAAAAGTCAAAATTGCCAAGCAATTTTCAAGTTAATAAGTAATCATATAGAACCTACATTGAGACAACAAGTAATATGCCAAAAACATTTAACAGAAGCATTGGAAATGAGAGAAAATGGAAACAAATGGAAAATGACTTCTCTTAACACAATACAAATGAATAGAATGATTAGGGTATGAATACTGATCTTCAGAATAGAACCTGAAGCACAGAAACCATTAAATTCCATACATTCAAGGTTGTACCAGCTAAAGCATAGTGAGAGCAGACACAGAGACACATACTAATAGGTAAAGAAAGCTAAAAGGTCAACAATAGAATTTCAGGACACATTATAATCAAATTTGTATTCTTTTCATTCTCTTGGTGAGGATAAGAAGGCAACATGAGCAAAGAAGGCAGAAAATGAAGTAAGACTTGAATACTAAGAGACCTCCTCTCCTACATCTTCACCTGGCACTCAGAAACAAGTCAGTACCATAAATAACTCTGTGTACATGGCAACCTCAAACAAAGATGCTGACTGACCTGGTCACAGATGGATCCTTAAGACTGGAGAGGCAAAACAAAAACAAAAACAAAAACAAAAAAGATGTTATTCTCCTTAGAAATAGAAGAGCAGGAACTGGAGGAGGAGAATAGACCAGGATCAAAGACCCCAGGATCATCAACTTAGGGGAGATACCATCTCCCCCAGTGCTGTCTTTTGGCTCTGGATTTTGTGTCTAATGGAATGCCTTTTTCTTCTTGATTCTGATGAACAAGCCAACATGGACTGTTTGTCTGGCTTTGTCAGTTGGAGAAAATGACCACAGGGCTCCAAGTTTTGAAGACAATATTAAATTTTTACCAAAATAGGCAAGATCAGTAGTCATCATGACTTGAAGAAATTTTCATTGAGTCAAGCTATCATTTCATAGGATTGACATAAAATAATCTTATCATTGTTAGTTAATAATACACTCTGTTTTTGAACCTAATAAGCATAGAACTAAAAATCTCAAATTATTAATTAAGCCAATCCAAAGGAGTCTTCATGGACTCTTCTTATACCTTAAAAACTTTCTTCATCAAAATGTATAAACATCAAAATATTATTTGGACAAATGTCTTAATTTACCTTTGACAGGCATCTGTTTTTAAAAGCCTCATGGCTATGCTGAGCTATTAGACTTATGATTCATAACTATTTATTTCCTATAAGAATGATAACAGCCTGTAGTAAAAGTATGAAAGTACATTATGAGAAATGAGAAAACACTTTATACTGAAAAATCTGACATCTTTTCAACATTCTAAAGAAAACTGTGAATAAACTATCCACTTAGAAATCATACCTGGCCTGGCTCGGTGACTCACCCTGTAATCCCAGCACTTCGGGAGGCCGAGGGGAGTGGATTGCCTAAGTCCATGGGTTCGAGACCAACCCGGGCAACTTGGTGAGATCATGTCTCTACGATTAATAAAAAATTAGCCGAGCACGGTAGTATGTGCCTATAGTTCCGGCTACTTGGAATG
>NW_007247339.1:80994-103985 GCF_000164805.1 Carlito syrichta
AAAAAAAAAAAAGAAAAAAATCACACTTATTCAGTTCCACTTACAGGTAAATATTGGAAACATTTGTGAACAGAAGTATGAAACATCATGAAAATGAGGCATAAAAACAACCTGAATAAATACATAACTTGAACCTATAAAAATACATTCATATTCTTGGTAGAGTATGTATAAAAAGTGAAAAAAATTTGGCATAACCAAGGAGAGAAACCTTCAAAAATGTAGATGAAGCATCAAAAATATCTGCATAGAGATGACAAATTGCCACAAAAAGAAAAAGAAGCAGAGAAAGAACAGTTTGCTGTATGCCATAGTACACAATCTAATGCTGAGTGAATGGTCACAGGTGAAGCATGAAGGAAAAGCTTAAACTCCAACTTATTTAGTTTTTCCATAAAGCACTGTGCAAAATGTAAAATACAAATCAATCATGCCCACAGAATTTAGTGTCAAGTTGATCTTAGGGCCCAATCAGAAGAAATAGTCACTTGAGATAGTGAATGCCTACAAAATAGAAATAAGCTATTGAGGAAAAAACACAGTGGTGAGTTTGGGGTTGATGAAGTATTAAAAAACAAGCCCCACTGATGTGGAACATAGAGGGTAGTAGCTGAGGTGTGAGGTAGTGTTTATGGAGATCCTCTAGGTGACAAGTACAATGGGATGTGTGACCAATGCACATGAAAAATCATTGAAGATAATTTTATCTTCATCTGAGCACCATGAGGTAGACAGCCAAATGGTACAACTACTGTGCTCCACATCTCAAGATAGAGGCCCCTCGAGCAATATCTTCCCACAGAGTGGACACTGCATTCACATGCATCCAAGTTATCTGCAGAGAATTGCTGACTGTGCATGGGAGATTGCAATTTAAAGCTTCAGCATTGTTCTTTATTGTTTCTATAAGCTGCTCGTCACTTATTGTCCAAACTTCTCCACTCACTTGGACTAGGGAAGCTGGCCTTTATGGACTTTATCCACACTCTTCCTTGCTCTTTGCTGTCCGCTTGGACTGAGCCAATTTGGAGGTCCCAAAGCAAGAGTGAGGGTGGGAGAGAATATAGTCAATGTGTTGAGGCCCTGTGCATGCTGTCAGCAACAGTTTGACTGTAGCTGTGTCAGGTTTATCTCAAAGTGTTTCCTAACTTTTAGATACTACCATGAATAGTACTGTCCTAAACATCTGATCCCATAAATACTGACTTCTTGTGTTGCATTTTCCCTCTGGTCAAAATGCTATCTAACTGCCATTGTCCTGTCATCTCTGAACCATGTCTTAATTACCAGGCTTTTATTTACTTGGCACATGTTTAGACATGGTCCAGAGATCTTTTGTTATTGATTCCCAATTGAATCTGACAGTGGTCAAACTATACACCTGGTATGACTGCAGTGCTTTCAGGTGTATGTAAGCCTTGTTTGATGACCCTACCAGATGGTCTATATATTGGTAAATATTTCAGGTGATTGGAACATAAGTGTCTGTATTTTGCAGTTTTGAATGGAATGATCTCTAAAGGTGAACAACTTATGTACTGCAAGAATTAAAGAAGCCTAAGTACATGGCTAGATATATCTTGTTCATGAATTTGAAGACGTTATACAGTAAGATGTCAATCTCTCTCAGAAGATTTGTAGATCCAATGATATCCCAATCAAAAACCTCACTAGGTTTTAAAGTATTTGCTTACATATAACTGCCAAAACATAAATCACATAAGAACTACGGAACCTCATACAATTTTAAAACTTCTTTCCAAAAGACCATGAGAACACAGCCCACACACAGAGAGAAAAATCATTGCAGGGCATAAATTGCAGGACAGATTGTATCTATATTATAGAAAGAACTCTCAAAAGAGGAAAACTTGATTAATATGGAATTTTTTTTTTAAAAGAGTAAGTTGGTGGAGATGAGGCCAAGGCACATCTGTGGATGTGAACCATGGTGGTGCTCAGGCACAGCCAGATCTCTGGGAGTTCCTCCACCTGCAAACCCTGGACCTGCTCACCTGTAGGTGGGACTGCTGATCCCATGGTTACTAAAGCTGGGAAGGTGCTGGGGAAAGCAGGGAAGTAGGATAGAGTAGGGATTGGTAGTTGTGTCTCTGCTCAGAATTGATCTAAGAGGGAAAGAGAGGCATTTGCTCAAGATCCTGTTAGCAGTTTTCTCTCCTGTTGCCTATCTGGATTCTGTCTATGGCTTTTTCCCCTTTCTTTTTAGTTTTAATTTTCCAAAACCCAGACTGTGAATTCAAGCCTTTACCCAATTCTTGGTTGGCAACAAGGTTTCTGCTCCTGGGCCCTTTGATTCCCAATTTCCCAAGTATAGATGGACTCTGGAAGGTCCCTTTAAGGCAAGAGGAATGTCTCTTAGCAGTCCCCACCAGCTGGGCACAAGCAAACTTTCTTGCCTATAGACCCCCCAAAACCTCCATCCAGCCCCATCCCCAGCCCCATCCCCCAACCTTACCATCCTGCTAAAGATTTCCATTTTTGACATTCTCATGGTGAGCATGAGAGGGCAATATGAGCATACAGAGAGGGCAGAGGTTGGGATGGGACTCCCTTACTCAGAGACCTCCACCTTTACATCTTTACCAGGCACTCAGAAACAATTCAGAGCCAGAAAGAACTCTGTGTCCATGGTAACCTGAAACCAAGATGTTGATTGGTCTGACCACAGAAGGACCATTAAAGAGTGGGGAATAGAATGCTCTTGGTGTAAGACTGCAGAGGCTAACAGCCTCCCCTTAGAAATAGGGAGCAAGGACTTAGGAAGGAGAATGGACCAGGATCAAAGACCCCAGGATCATTGCCTCAGGGAAGAAACCATCTCTTCAGTTTTGCGTTTTGTCATTTGACTTTTGTATCTAATGGAGGGCCTTCTTCTTGATTCTGATGAACAAGGCGACAGAATGTTTGGTTGCCTTTGTCAGCTGCAGAAAATGACCACAGGGCTCCAAGGTTTGGGGACAATATTAAATTTGTACTAAGTCAGGCAAGCTCAATATTCATCATGACAAAAAAATTTTCATTGAGTCAAGCTATCCTTTCATAAGATTGAAATAAAATGATCAAATTATTGTTAGTTAAAAATACACTCATATTCATAATTGAGTAAGCATAAAGAGTAAAAAAAGTGACATAACCAAGGAGAGAAAGCTTCAAAAATGTAAATGAAGCATCACAAATGCCTGTGTAGAGATGACAATATACAAATTGCCTCAAGGAGAGAAAGAGCATTTTAGCTGTTCGCCTTTGTTCATGATCTGATGCTAAGTACATGGTCACAGTGTAAAGGTGTGGGGGAAAAGTTGAAACATCTGTTTATTAATATTTCTGTAAAGCACTGTGCAAGATGCAAAATATGAATCAAACATGGTCATTGAATCCAGCATCAGGTTTTTTACTTTAAAGCCCAATCAGAAGAAATAGAGAGCCACTTGGGATAGTGACTGCATACAAAATGGAAATAAGCTCTTTAGGAAAAAACACAGTTGAGGTGGATAGAGTATTAACAAATAAATCCCATCGATGTAGCACATAGAGGGTAGTAGCTGAGGTGTGAAGTAGTGTTTATGGAGATCCTCTGGGGTGACAATGGGATATGTGACCAATGCTCATGATAAATTATTGATGATAAGTTTGTCTTTATCTGAGCACTGTGAGCTGGACAGCCAAATTATCTTCTTGGGCAACACTCACTGGTATAACCACTGTGCTCCACAGCTTATGATGGTGGTCTCAAGCATTCTCTTCTTACAGAGTGGACACTGCATTCACTTAGGACCCACATGCATCCAAATCATCTGCAGGGAATTGCTGACCATGCATGGGAGGTTGCAATTTAAAGCTTCAGCCTCGTTCTGGATTGTCTCCATGTGCTGCTTGGCACTCATTATTCAAACTTCTCCACTCACTCTGACCAGGGAAGCTGGCCTTTATGGACTTCATCCACACTCTCCCTTGCCCTTTGCCCTCCCCTTGGTTTAAGCCAATTGGGAGGTCCCAATGGGAAGAGCGAGGGTGGGAGAGAGTACAGTCAAGGTGTTGAGGCCCTGTACATGCTGTCAGCAAGAGTTTGACTATAGTTATGTCATGTTTCCCAAAGTGTTTTCTAACTTTTAGATGCTACCATAAATAGTACTGTCCTAAACATTTGATCCCATAAATATGAACTTATTGTGTTTCATTTTCCCTCTAGTCAAAATACCATCTACCTGCCATTGGCTTGTCATCTTTGAACCATGTCTTAATTACCAGGGTTTTATTTATTTGGTATATATTATGTACATATTTGGTACATATTTAAAGATGGCCCAGAGATCTTTTGTTGTTGATCCTAAAAGAATCCCATGGTGGTCAGACTATCCCAGGTATGACTGCAGTGCACTCAAGTGTATGAAAGCCTTGTTTGATGACCCTTAAGATGGTCTATATATTGGCAAATATTTCAGGTGCATTGGAAAATAAGTGTTTTTATCTTGTGTTATTGAAAGGAATGGTCTATAAACATGAAAGGCATGTACCCTGATAGAAACAAAGGAGCCCTAAGTACTTGGCTAACTATATCTTGTTCACAAATTGTAAGAGTTTATATATTAAAGATGTCAAATCTCCCCCCAAATTATCTATAGATTCAATGCTATCCCAATCAAAAGTTCCACTAGATTTTAAAATATTTGGAGTTACAAATTGACAAGTTGATTCTCAAATTCACATGCAAATACAAAGGAATGTATTAGTTACTATTTTTAAATTAGACAAAACCACTCTGAAAAATAAAATTTGGAGTGCTGAGACTACTTGAAGAGTTAAACTTACTATACAGACAACAAAACATTGTGGATGCACATTAATGTAAAAAATATATCAATGTAAAACAATAAGGAATCTAAGAATTAGGCCCAGGCACATATGTGCATCAAAGCTGGAAGATCAATGCAGCCATTAAATGTAGTCTTTCTAAGAAATGTTTTTGGGTCAACTGGAAAATTATCTTCAAGTCAATCAATCCACAACCCATTCCGAAAGTTTCCTCACAAGGAATCATAGAGTTAACTGTGAAACATAAAATTCATAAAATCTCAAGGAGAAACTCAGAGTTGTGAGCTATGTGTTTTTGCAATGTTTGCTTACACACTGCCACCAAAACACAAACCACTAAAGAACCATAAAACTTAATCCAATTTTTAAACTCCTCTCCAAAAGACACACTGGGAGAATATCATTGCAAAGCAAACATTACAGAATCGATTGTGTCTATATTAGAACAGAAATTTCAAAATAGGAAAATTTGATTAATCTAGGAAAAAACACAACAACAAAACAGAGTAAGTCACTGAATCAAGTTTCTTTAGTATGTGTACTCCCACAGAAACATCCATTGGAACAAACATTCACACTTGGAGCTATCTTCAGAAATACTAAGAATATCTGAACAGAGAGGCAAGTCTCTGAAGTTCCTTTGGAATGCAAAGAGCAGTTAAACCAGGGTAGGATTGTGAAAAGATAAGTTCTCTGTGACTGTGAGACTACTACTCCTTGCTAGTCATTATACTACCATATGTGGACTATTTCCCTGGACTTACACTTTCCACACTGGAGAAAGTGAACTAGAGGCAGATATGTGGCTTCCCCAGCAGCCTGGGGCCCTGCATGGGAGACAGACTTCTTTATCATCCATGGGGAGCACCACCAGTACCATAGGGGCTGAACCACCTGAGGCTAACTAGGACAAAGAGAGGGCTTGGATCTCCCAATGGCCAGCACACAGAAGTTGACTGTGGCCACCCCATTCCTCCTGGAGAAGATATCACATCAAGCAGAAAAATTGTACCAAGTTTCAATGCTGTGGGAAATTCATTCAATATCTCTTCCAGATGGGTGAAACTGACCAGCTCTCCCACACAGCCTGGCTATGCCCCATGCATTCTTCACAGGCCCATCCATCCAGTTCAGACACTGCACCAAAGGTGGGGACTTATTTAATCTCGGCTTAAGGCACATGCTAATGCAGAAATGCAACAGAACCTGAATGTGTTGGCAAGCTCACTAAAAAAAATGATCACAAACAAACCAAAACTGCCAAGAATGAATCACTACCTAATTTGTCAAGGTGTGGGCAAAGTCACACCTGCACAAAACATAAAAGTAACCACATGCTCCCATAATATGCAAACTGTGATCCCACCATTACAAGCACAGAAGGTGAAAAACAGTCCAGAAAAAATGGCCTCACACAGTGGGCAAACAGGGTATCAGGGATTGACCTGAAAGTCATACAGATAAACAATCTGGCCAACAGATAGTTCAAAAGAGTTTCTTTAAGAAAACTCAGTAAACGTCAAGAAGACACACAGGAAATAAATTGAGAAATTGTTCAGAGACACTCAACAGATAAATTAAAAAGGAAAATAGTCAAACAGAAATCCTGAAGCTCAAAATACAATCAGTGAAATGAAAAACTTCAAGAGAAAGGTAGGGGCTAATATGACTATCATGGAGGTGCAGATCTGCACTGCTCTCACTTAGCAAGACTGAGAGTAGTGATTCCGCCTTATTTGGATGGAATTACTCAGAGCTTTTAGATAGGTTGGTCCTCCTGAACCCAGTGAAGGTCTTGCTGAGTACACAGACTCCAGAAAGACATAGCAGCCTCAGAATTCCAGGTGCCCCACCCACCACCCTGCACCAGCAGCCTGACAACAGGCACCATACAGAAGAGGAAAATCTGTTTAGAAAGAGAGAGGGGTGAATGCTGATTGGTCACTCCCCTCCCAACAGCGTGCTGAATGTCAATTTAACATGGGAGGAAACCTGGTCAGAAGCAGTTGGTGAGTACCAGAGTCCAGGTGAAACAGGAAACAGTTCTGCATGGAAAGGGTCCATCTGCAGGATGAAACTGACTGATAAGCCCATCAAGTACTTGGTGGAGTAGCAGGCATGTTCTTCTCTTGCAGGGCAGGACAAAGAGTAGGGATCCAGTTCCTGATCAAAGGAGGTACCCTGAACACATCTGGAGGGGTAAAGTCTCAGCAACCAGTGAGAGTCTCCTTGATTACACAGAGAACAAAAATGCAGGCATAGAATCTGGGTACCTCACCCCCCTCTGCAAACTACAGGCATATTGGGCCTGACATCATGCTGGCAGAAGGAAAGGGGTGAGCGATTTTGCACTGAATTGATCACCTCTCTCCTCTTTGCCACAGGTCATCACACACAGCAGAGGATGGAGAATCTAACAAGTTCACTAGTGGAAAGGAAACTTGCAGTAACCTGCCACAAGGTGCAGTCTATCCCTCTCTCACTGAGATAAAAGATGAAAGACAAAAGAAAATCCAACACTTGGAATGTTAAAGAGACAGTGCATGAAAAAATTGCCACTGGAGCACAAGCAATGGTAGCACCCCAGAGTGACCTGTCTCAGCTGACAGCTATAAACATCAGAGAATGGATGGTACAGGTCCACAGGAGCCAAGAGAAACATAAAGCAAGACTCAAAGAAATAGTACAGGAGGTAAAAGTGGAGATGGCCAACTTTTAAAAAGTCTACTCTGAAATAATGGAGTATTTTGCTACTGATTCTCAAAATCAGTAGCAAAATAACCAGTATTGGGAGCAGGCTCAATAAAGCAGAGGAAAGAATCTCAGAACTTTAAGACCAAAGTATGGAATTAACACAGCCTGTTAAAAACATTAAAAAAAACCTTAAAAAGGAGGAGGAAAACTTCTGAGAGCTGTCTGACTTGTTAAAAAATGCCAAACCTATGCCTCTCTGGTATACTAAAAGCAGAAAGAGAAAATGAAAATGTCATGGAACAAATACTCCATGAGGTAATTCAGGAGAACTTCCTCCATCTTGCTAGAGAAATGAGCATCCAAGTGCAAGAAAACCACTCCAAGATGAGAAGACCATCACCAAGACACATAGTAATTTGCCTTCAAAAAGGTACCTACAAAATAAAAAATTCTAAAGGCAGCAAGAAAGAAAGTCCAGACTACCTACCAGGGAAAACTCACCAGAATTGCACCAGACATAGCTGCAAAAATACTACAATCCAGAAGAGATTGGAATCCAATTTTTAATGTCCTTAAAAATAAGCAATTTCAACCAAGAATTTCCTACCCAGATAAGCCAAGCTTCATCAGTGACAAAGAATTAAAATCCTTCTCAGACATTCAATCCCTAAGATAATATGTCTCCTCCAGACCAGCCCTTCAGGAGATACTTAAGAAGGTGTTGAGCACAGAAAAAAAGAGAACAAACATGCACACCACAAAAGTACAGGCAAACACAAAGTTCATAGATCATACAGAGCACCCCAAAATGAAAACACACAAATATATAAATGCAAAAAAAGTGAATAGGAAACAAAGCAACACCCATAGAAACCCAATGACAGGGATAAACTCTCACATATCAATAATCAACTTGAACATGAATGGACTAAATGTACCACTGAAGAGACATAGAGTGGGAAACTGGATTAAAAAAAACCCCAAACCATAATCCAGCAATCTTCAGCCCCCAGGAAACTTGTCTCACTGCAAAAGACACACACAGACTCAAAGTTGGAGGCTGGAAAATGAGCTTTCAGGTTAATGAAAAACAGAAGAAGTAGGTGTGGCTATTCTAATATTCAACAAAGAAGTCTTCAAGTCATCAAAAGTTAAAAAGGACATGGAAGGACACTATATAATGATAAAAGACTCAATCTACCAGCAAGAAATTTCCATCCTAAACATACATACACTGAACACAGAAGCATCAGGTTTTCTAAAACAACTAGTAAGCACCAACTCTCACATAATCATAGTATGAGACCTAAATACACCACTAACATCAAGGCAAAAAACCAACAAGGAGATCCAGAATCTTGACACTCAATCAAATGAAGTTAATAGACATCTATAGAACACAACCCCACAACTACAGAGTTATGCATTTTCTACTCATCAGCACATAGAGCATATACCAAGATTGATCACATTCTCAGGCATAAATCAAGCATGAACAAATTTCAAAAAATCAAAATAAAACCATGCATTTACTCAGATAACAGTGAAATAAAAAAAATTGCCATCAACAAGATCCCTCCAAAACACAGAAAGACATGGATTCTAAACAACATGGTGTTGAGTGACTTCTGGGTTAACATGTAAATCAGACAGAAATAAAAGATTCCTGGAAACTATTGAAAACAAAGACACATCTCACCAGAATCTCTGAGATGTCATGAAATCAGTGTTAGGAGGAAATTTTATAGCATTGCATACACAAATCAATGAAACAGAAAGAGCCCAAGTATACAGCCTAAAGTCACACTTAAAGGAGCTGGAAAGGCAAGATCACCTAAATCCCTAACCTCAGTAGAATAATCCAGATCACCAAGATAAAGTCAGAGTTGCAGGGCATAGAAGACAAAAAATATCATAGAAAGAATCAACAAGACCTAAAGCAGGTTCTTTGTAAGGATAAATAAAATTGAGACTCTCCTGTCCACATTGACTTTAAAAAGAGAGAGAAAGCCCAGATAAACACAATTAGAAATGCAAAAGGTGAAGTCACAACTGACCCTGAAGAAATTGCAAAAATTATTAGAGATTATTACAAAAACCTGTATGCAAATAAACTGGAAACCCTACAGGAAATGGAGCACTTTCTAACACTACACAAACTTTCAAGGTTAAAAGAATAAATGGAAGTGCTAAACATACCAATAAAAATCCAGAAAATTGATTCAGTCATAAGAAACCTACCTACCAAAAAAGCCCCAGACCCGATGGCTTTCCAGCTGAATTCTACAAGGCATACAAGTAGAAACTGACACCGATCTTACTGAAAGTATTCCAGGCAATTGAGAAGGATGGAATGCTTCCCAGTTCATCTTATAAAGCCAACATTATACTGATACTCAAACCCAGCAAAGGCCCAACAAGTAAAGAGAATTATAGAAAAATCTCCTTGATGTACATAGGTGCAAAAATTCTAAACAAGATTCTAGCAAATAGGATCCAACAACATAATTAAAAGATCATCCATTATAACCAAACAGGCTTTATTCCTAGGATGCAGGGCTGGTTCAATATTCACAAGACTATAGATGTAATTCAGCACATCAACAAATGCAAAACCAAGAACCACATGATTATAACATTAGATGCAGAAAAAGCATTCAACAAAATCCAGAGTCCCTTCTTGATAAAAACTCTTGAGCACTTAGGCAGAGAAGGAGCATTCTTCAAAACAGTAAGAGCCATTTGTGATAAAACTACAGTCAATATTTTGCTCAATGGCAGAAACTGAAAGCATCCCCCTGAGAATGGGAACTAGACAATGATGCCTACTCTCATTCCTCCTGTTCAACATAGGGCTGGAAGTCCCAGCCAGAGCAATCAGGAAAGAGAAGAAAATCAGAGGTATCCAAATAGGAATAGAGGAAGTCGAGCTATCCCTCTTTGTGGATGATATGATTCTGTCTCATGAATACCCTAGGAAGTCCGTCAAAAACCTCCTCATACTGATAATCGATTTTGGTAAAGTCTTGAGGTACCAAATCAGTGTGCAAAAGACAGTTGCATTTCTACACACCAGCAACAAGCAGACAGAGTGCCAAGTAAAAAGCACATTTCCATTCACAATAGTCACAAAAAATGATATAACTTGGCATCCACCTCACCAGAGTAGTTAAAGACCTTTACAATGAGAACTACAGAATGCTACTCAAAGAAATCAAGGATGGCACAAACAAATGGAAAAACATTCCATGCTCATGGATTGAAAGAATCAATATTGCCAAGATGGCCATCCTACCCAAGGTAATCTACACATTCAATGCAATACTTATTAAATTACCAACAACATTTTTCTCAGAACTGGAAACAATATAGAAATTCATGAGGAAACATAAAAGAGCACAGATAGCCAAAACAATCCTCAGCAAAAGAAACAAGGTGGGAGATATCACACTTCCAGACTTTAAACTTTACTACAAGGCTAAAGTAACCAACACAGCCTGGTACTGGTAAAAGAATAGGCATATGAACCAATGGAACAGGACAGAAATTCTGGAAGGAAAAACTTGATCTCCCAAAGAACTCATCTTTAGTAAAACCACCAGTAATAATCACAGAGGAAAGCAGACCGCATTTAGCAAATGGTGCTGGGAAAACTGGGTGATTGCATGCAGAAGAATGAAATAGGACCCTTACCTATCACCATATACAAAAATCAACTCTAAATGAATTAAAGACCTAAATGTAAAACATCGAGCTATAAGAATCCTACAAGAAAATGTAGGAAACAAACTTATATACATCAGAATAAGCAAACAATTGTTGACCAAATCCCCAAAAGTAAATGCCATAAAAGCTAAATAGATAAATGAGACCTCATCAAACTGAAAAGCTTTTGCACAGAAAAATAAACCATCAAGAGAGTGGGGAGACAACTCACAGAATAACAAAAAAATTTGCTAACTATGTGTCTGACAGAGACCTAGCATCTAGGATCTACAAGGAACTCAACTGAGCTGATATAAGACAAACAACCCTAATAAAAGTAGGCAAAGGACATGAATAGACAGACAGTTTTCAAAAGAAGATATACAAACAGAGAACAGATATGTGAAAAAATGCTCAACCTTACTAACCATCAGAGAAATATAAATTAAAATCACAATGAAATAACACCAAACTCCAGTAAGGATGACCATCATTAATAAATTTAAAAAAACCCAACAGATGCTGGTGTAGAGAGATGGGAACACTGATACACTGTTGGTATGAGTGCAAACTCTCCAACCTCTATGGAAGGCAGTGTGGCAGTTCCTAAAAGAACTAAAAATTGACCTTCTTTATGATCCAGCAATCCTTATATTGTGAATGTACCTGGAGGAACATAAATCACCTGCACATGCATGTTCATAGCTGCACTATTCCTAATAGCAAGAATATGGAACCAACTCTATTGTCCAACACAAGTGGACTAGAAATAGAAAATGTGGTACATACACATGATGGAGTATTACCCAGTAATAAAGATGAACAAAATTTGAGTAGGGGAGAGGAGAGGGGAAGGAGAAGAGAGAAGGGTCAGAGGCAGATCTTTGGGGAAACACCTGTTCTTTGAGAAAGTAGGAGAAAAGGCAACCAGAACAGAAAGCAGATAGGAAATTAGGCAGGTAAGGAGAGATTTCCTTAAATTGAGAATGCATTTCTTTTTAAAAAAAACTTAAAATAGGGGAATTGAGGAAAGATGGTGGTAGAGTCATTCGAACTATGTGAGTCACAGTATGAGTGAGTGAGTGTATGGAAAGTTGTGTATATGTGTCAGTGAGTAAGTGGGTGTGTGAGTGACTAACTGAGTGGGGATTCAGGAGCAAGTGGCTAGGGCTGTCCTGGTGAAGTGGCAGCTGCAGCAGCTGTTCTGCTTTGTCCCATGGTGCAAAGGCCAAGTGCCATTTAAAAAAAATAAACACAGCCCTTCCTGGGTGGAAGTTGTCAGGAAAGACTGCTGGCTCTAGGCTCTGTTTCACCACTGCAGTGCCTGGCCAAACACTGGCAGCAAAGGCTGTGGATGGAGCACAGCAAGGGAGCCCAAAGACAGAGCCCCACTGGAGAAGACAAAAGAGGCACCTTGCCACCATCTTGAAAATGGGGCAGGAAAGTGTTCTGGTTTACTCACCACAGGGTGACAGACCTGATCTCTGTGACCAGTAGATTAGCTACTCAGGAGTTGATTATGACCCAGAAAGAATATCCTGAAAGAACAAACTCCAGAGGGACAGGATGAATTCTGAGTGTCAGGCACCCCACTCCCTACCCTGATTCAGCTGAGGGACAAAAGGCAAGGCCAGAAAAGGATGAGAAGGACCTCCAAAGAGATCAGTACTGAGTCTGGGGCTGACCCAATCCCCTTCTCCCCTGCAATCCTCTGAACATCAGACCCACATGACTAGGGGCCGACTGAGAGGAATGAACCCAGACAAAGCCTGGACGTCAGCTGCCATAGGAGGACTCTACTCCAGGATAAACCTAGCTGGGGCACTCCTGCACCAGTACCTTGGGAAGAGAAAATCCTGGAGGGGAAACCCTGACCAGAGAAAATCCCACTGGAGGGGAACATCCTGACCATACAAGAGTAGGAAGGGAGGACTGAAACTCCACCTACACCCACTGCCCCCTCCTTCTTCCCTGAATGGACACTAGGAGAACTGAATGAGGCTAAGCTCTGCAGGAGACAACAGAGGGGCACCTGTGAGCAACTGAGAGGACCATTAGAGAGCCTGACACAAGAGGGCAGGTTTCTTGTTGTTTTTAAATTTTTTAATATTTTTCCTTTGTGCATGAATGTATATATGATGGTTCAATCTGCATCCTCCCAACCCTTTTTTTTCTTTTTATTTCTTCTTTCATTTTTTTGTTTTCTGTTTATGTGTGCATGTGAATGATAGAATGTTAATTTTTTAGGGTTTTTTTGTTTATTTTTGCTTTTTTATCCTTCTCTTTTTTAGTTTAAAGTGTGTGTGAATATATGCATGAGGGTTCAATTTGAATTCCTTTTTCCTTCTTTCTTTTTTCTCTTTCTCTTCTCTTTTTGTTTTGTCTTGGGCATGTGTGAGTGTGTTTGGTTTTCCTAGTTTTTTTGTTTGATTTGTTTTTTGTTTTGCTTTGCTTTGTTGTTTTTCAAGTTTGTTTTGGTGTGTGTGTGTACGTGCATGTTTAATTGTTTTTTGTTTTGGTTTTTGTGGGTTTAAAAATTTTTTTTCAAATTTATGTCTCTCTTATTTCATTCTTTTTCTCTCTTCTTCTCATTGCTGTTATTGTATCTTGGACTCAAGGGGTGTACACATGCATCATCATATGGAGTGTTGGTGGGGAGTGGGTTTCAGGGAACCCATACCAATATCAGTGAACATTGTGATTTGCAAGTCATTTTTGAATCCAAGCTTCCCACCATTCCCCACCTTACTCAACTCTGAAACTACAAGTGACAGTAATGCTTCCCACCCACAACCCCATTTCAAAATTGAACAAATTCAGAGACCTGGTCAGGGAAGAATAGAGGGCTGAGGAAACATGAGATGTGAAAACCTCTCCCACTGCCACTGAATAACACAATAAAGAAGAAAGAAAGAGATCTGTCACAAATGAGAAAAAATCAACAGAAGGACACAGGGAATTCACTGTGTTACAAAAAGAAAACATCTAAGACCTCAGAGCCCAAACAATGGAAGTCCCCAATGACTGACTCCAGAATACAATGCAGATTAGAGAATGGATGGAAAGAATGAATAAGACTCAAGAAAGACAATATACAACACTGAAAGAACTTAAAAGAGATTTTGGTCTAAAAATTTTATTCAAGAAATAAATACCAAGATGACAAGCATGGAATGCAGAATGCAATGTCCAAGATGACAAATGTGGAATGAAGAAGAAAGAATCTCATAACTTGAAGACCCAAACATGGAATTAACCCAATCTGTAAGAAACATAGAAAGAAAACTCAGAAAGAAAGAACAAAGCCTCAAGAGATGTGTGATTATATAAGAGGCCAAGCCTACACCTGATTGGTACCCCAGAAGAAAGGAAAATGGAAATACCTTGGAGCAAATATTCCAGGCAATCCAAGAAAACTTTCCCCATCTCACCAGAGATAATACCATCCAAACACAAGAGATAGAGAACCCCTGCAAGATATCAAAAGAGAAGGCCAAACCCCTAGACACATAATAATTCACCTACATAAAGTAGGTACAAAAGAAAAAATCCTAAAGGCAGCAAGAGTAAAAGATCAGACCTATTGGTAGAAACATTATAAGTTAGAAAGTGCTGGAGTCCAATTTTCAAAGTCCTCTGTTGGGAGCTGGCCACGGAGGCCAACTGAGCGTTAGGGATCAGGGAGGGCCTTGGTCCCCGAGACCACTAGGATGTGTTCTGGAGCCGTTGACACCATTTCCTCCTCCTTTTACCATGTAGCGCAAATAACCTAAAGGAACTCTGCTGACCTAAGCTGAGGGCTCTGTGACTGTGACAGGCATGGTTCACTATAGAAACTCATTGCTCCTGTTTCCCCTGAACTGTGGTTTCGACTTAGGTATTAGATATAATTCAAACTCAGGTCACATTTGGGAGCCTTTTATATAAGATTTAAAAGTACATTTGTAGAATTAGTATATACTTATGGAGAGCTGTTTCCAACTTTAGACGGTACAGATGATTATCTAGAGTTACCAGAAATGGCCCAGCACAAATTTTGGGCTGGGCCACATTCCTGAGGGCCCAGCGTGTACTTTGGACTGGACTGCATTTTTTTAGACTGGTTTTAGCTACAGTTAGTGTAGGGTTTTTCTACTTATTATAGAAATTGAATTTATTTTATTCATAGAAAGTATTGTAGAATAGGTCATGCTACATCAGAAAATCATGTTAGTTTAAGCATGATCAATCATGATATTTTGAGAAATTTCATTGTCTCTATTTTCTACTATTGTGGTTTAGGCCTTAGTACATTTACAGTTTATATTTAGGTTTTATTTTTGGAAGCTTTATTGCTGATGATCAGCTTTATATATTAGGATTAGGAATTAGAAACTTTTATAGAAATTAGGATAGATATATAGGATCTTAGAATAGCCATTTTGTGAAGAGATTGTAATCGATTGTTCCAAGAAGTGGCCCACTGTGAACCTTGGACTGGGTCACATTCTAAAGAGCCCAGCATGATCTTTGGACTGGGCTACATTATTTAGGAACTGGTTTAAGCTATAATTAAGAGCTTCCATAGCAATTGTGTAAGTAGTGTTAGCACAGAATAGAAAGGTAAAAAGATTTAAGTTAGTCATCATGGGTGTTGTGTATGCATGAGCTTTAGAAGTTATTGATTATTAGAGCATCATGATGCTAGTAGGGATTGGTGCATTGCTTTTGAGGAACATTAACTAGCATAGGGAACAATAAGACAATTTTGGGGTTTATCTTTCCTCATACCTGAGAAAACATCTGGTGGGTGGGGGACGCCCCTCCTGCATCTGGCTTTGTGTTCACCTGAAAGACTTGTGAGACTGTCTGTGTAAAATTTGGGGATAAATACCCGCTGTAACTTCCAATAAAATGGCTTCTGCACTAGACAGAGTCCAGTCTCTTTCTTTCTCCCCCATCTCTCTCTCTCTCTCTTTTTCTCTTTATTTCTCCAGAATAATCGCCGATGCCACCTTACCTTCCAGGGACCTTCTAAATCTCTCTGCAGGGGCTGGCCCCCTGCAGTCCTCAAAGAATGAACAATTTCAACCAAGAATTTCCTACACAGCCAAGCTCTGCTTCATCAGTGATGGGGAATTAAACTCTTTCCTAGACATCCAATCCCTAAGAGGTTATGCAGCTTCCAGACCAACTCTGCAGGAGATGCTTACAAAGGTATTAAGCACAGAAGAAAGATAAAAAAGAATGACCATGCACTACCCAAGAAAAGAGCAGAACGCAGAATCAGTAGAGAATGCATCTGGACTGCACATTTGAAAGCATACACATATATCAACCCAAAAGCTAAAAGAAAACAAAGATAAAACTTTATAAGAACCTCATGACAGGAATAAACAATCGCATTTCAATAAATAGCCTCAATTTGAATAAACTAAATGCACCACTGAAAAGACACAGAATGGCAAACTGTATTTAAAAAAAAAACCCAGTTGGGCTTGGTAGCTCAGCCTGTAATTCTGTGCCTTTGGGAGGCTGAAGTGAGTGGATTGCCTGAGCCCACGGGTTCGAGATCTGCCTGGGCAGTGGGACCTCATCTCTACAATAAATCAAAAAATCAGCTGGATGTGGTACCGCATGCCTGTAATTCCAGCTACTTGGAAGGCTGATGCAGAAGGATCGCAGGAGCCCAGCAGGTCAAGGCTGTGGTGGCCGGGAGCAGCCACTGCACTCCAGTCTGGGCGACAGAGTGAGACTCCAACTCAAAAAATAAAAAATAAAAAAAATAAAAAAAACAAAAACAAAAAACCCCCCATGACCCAATAATTTGCTGCATCCAAGAAACTCATCTCACCAAAAGGGACACTTACAGACTAAAAGTTAAAAGATGGAAAACAAGTTTCCAGGCAAATGGATCACAAAAAAAGGCAGGAGTCATGATCTTATTATCAGACAAAACAACCTTTAGCTATTAAAGATTTCAAAAGATATGGAAGGACACTATGTAATGATAAAAGGTGCAATCCATCAACAAGAAATATCCATCCTAAACATATATGCACCCAACACAGGAGCACCAGTGTTTATAAGGTAACTACTAAGTAAACTAAAAAAAAAATATTAACTCTAACACTATTATAACTGGGGACTGAACTATCCCACTAACAACCTAGATAGATTATTAAGGCAAAAAAAAGAAAAGAAAAGAAAAGAAAAAGAAAAACCAACAAAGAGACCCAGAACCTCAACTTGACAATTGACCAATGGTCTTAATAGATACCAACAGAACATTCCATCCAACAACCACAATATATACATTCTATTCATCACCACATGGAATGTACTACAAGATTGACCACATCCTTGGTCATAAATCAAGCATAAACAAATTTCATAAGATCAAAATATTGCCATGCACCTTCTCAGATCATAATGGAATAAAGGTAAATATCAACAACAAAAAAATTACTGCAAAAATCCACAAAGACATGGGCACTAAACAGCATGATGCTGAATGATTACTGGGTCAACACAGAAATCAAAATAGAAATGAAAAGATTCCTGGAGACAAATGAAAATGAAGAAACATCTTACTAAAACCTATGAAATGCCAGGAAAACATTTCTAAGAGGTGAATTTACATCTCTATGAACACACATCAAGTGTATGGAAGGACCACAAGCTAACAGCATAACAAATCACCTAAGGGAGTTGGAAAGACAACATCACCAAAGCGCTAACTTTAGCAGAAGAATCCAGATCACCAAAATAAAAGTCCAAATATGAGACATAGAAGACAAAAATATCATAGAAAAAAAGCAAAACACAAAGCTGGTTCTTTAACAGAATAAACAAGATTGATGGACCCCTAGCCAGAATGACCAAAAAATAAAAATAAAATAAAAGAGACAAAAAGCCCACATAAACACAATCAGAAATGCAAAAGATCAAGTTACAACTGACCTCAAAGAAATACAAAAGATTATCAGAGATTACTATGCATACCTGTATGAAAAAAGCTTGATAACCTAAATGAAAAGAGCTTCCTGACAACGCACAACCTCTCAAGGTTAAAACAAGAAGACACTAAGACACTAAAGACAACTCAGGAAATTGACTCCATCACGAGAAAACTACCACTAAAAAGGAAGTCCTGGACCAGATGACTTTTGAGTGGAATTCTACAAAATGTACAAGGAGGATATCTGAATATCTATTGAAAATATTCCAGGCAATTGAGAAAGACAGAATTCTTCTCAAATCATTTGGTGAAGCTAAAATTACATTGATACTCAAACCAGGCAAATATTCAACAAAAACAGAGAACTACAGGCCAATATCTCAAACGAAAACAGATGCAAAAATTCTGAACAAGATTCTAGCAAATTGGATCCACTAGCACATCTCAAAAATCATCCACCATGACCAGATAGTCTTCATACCCAGGATGCAGGACTGGTTCAACATCTGCAAAACCATAAATCTAATTAGATATATCAAAAGTTGTAACAACAAGAATCACTGATTATATCATTAGACGCAGAAAGAGCTTTGAGAAAATCCAGCATTCCTTCTTGATAAAAAGCCTCAAACACCTAGGTATAGAAGGAGCATACTGCCAAATAGTAATTGCCATCTCTGATAAACTCCAGCTAGCATATTGCTAAATGGACAGAAACTGGAGACATTTCCCCTGAAAACTGGAACAAGAGGTTGCCTACTCTCACCCCTCTTGTTCAACATTGTGTTAGAAGTCCTAGCTAGAGCAATTAGACAAGAGAAGGAAATCAGGTGTATCCAAATAGGAAAAGAGGAAGTTAAGTGATCCCTCTTTGCTGGCTATATGATCCTATACTTTGAAAATCCAAGAGAATCTGGCAAAATCCTGATTTCACCGATTAGGAGGAAGGACTTTGGGGTACAAAATAAATGTTCAAAAGACAGTCACATTCTTATACACTAACAATAAACAGACAGAGAACCAAATAAAAAGCACAATCCCATTCACAATAGTCACACACACAAAAAATGAAATACCTTGACATCTCTGTAACCAGAGAAGTGAAAGACCTTTACAATGAAAACTACAAAACATTGCTCAAAGAAATGCAAGAAGACATAAACAAATGGAAAAACATTCTTTGCTCATGGATACGAAAAATCAACTTTGTTAAGAAGTCCATCCTACCAAAGGCAATCTACAGATTCAATGCAATACCCATTAAATTATCAACATCTTTCTTCTCAAATCTAGAAATGAAAATACAGAAATTCATATGGAAACAAAACAACCACCAATCGCCAAAACAATCCTTAGCAAAAGAAATATATACTTTACTATAACGCTACAATAATCAAAACAGCCCGGTATTGGTACAAGAATAGGCATGTGGACTAATGGAACAGGATAGAGATTTCAGAAGTAAAACCTCAATTTCTCAAACAACTCATCTTTGTCAAAGCCTCCACCAACAACCATTGGGGAGAGGAGAACCTATTCAGTAAACGGTTTTGGGAAAACTGGCTGATCACATGCAGAAGATTGAAACAGGACCCCTAACTATCACCATACACAAAAATCAACTCTAAATGGATCAAAGGCCTAAACGTAAAACCTCAAACTATAATAATCTTAGAAAATGTAAGAGACACCTCTATGGAAATTGGAACTGGCAACCATTTCCTGATCAAAACCAGATGTGCTCATGTCATAAGAGATAAGCTAGATAAGAGGGACCTCATCACACTTAATAGCTTCTGCAAAGCAAAGGAAATCATTAAGAGACCGAGGAGACAGCCCACAGAATGGGAAAATATGTTTGCCAACTGTATATCTGACAAAGGCTTAACATCCAGGATCTACAAGGAACTCAAATGTACCAAAAGGAAAAAATGGACAAAAGACAAAAGAAGCTATTCAGCCAGCCAACAGACAAATGAAAAATTCCCAGCCTCACTTATCATCAGAGAAATGCAAATTAACACATTAAGATACCACTTAAGCCCAGTAAGAATGACCATCATTAATAAAACAGCAACAGAAGCTGGTGAGGATGCGGAGGAAAAGGAATGCTTCTACACTGCTGATGGGAATGTAAACTAGTGCAATTTCTTTGGAAAACAGTGTGGAGAGTTCTACAAGAACTAGACATTTACCTTCCATATAACCCAGCAATTCCACTAGTGGGAATATACCTGGAGGAACTCAAAGCATTCTCCAAAAAAGATACCTGCACATGCATGTTTATTGCAGCACTATTCACAATAGCAAAAACATGGAACCAATCGTGCTGCCCATCAAAACTGGAGTGGATAAAAAAATGTACATATACATGATAGATTATGCAGTCATAAGGAAGGACAAACATATGAACTTCGCAACAACTTGGATGGATTTAAAGTCTATCATACTCAGTGATCTATCACAGAAGCAAAGAACAGAGTAGCACATGTTGTCAGTCATGAACATTTACCATAATACTGTAAGAAAGTGATTGGCAGGAGTGGGATATTGCCGGGGTGGGTGTGGGTGGGGCACAACATCAGTCAGGGTACCTGATCTCAAATCAGAACAAATTCCTGGACTTCATGGCAAATTGGATAGAGTTAGAGATCATTATACTTAGTGATCTATTACAGAAACAAAGTACTGAATGCCACATGTTCATACTCATATATGGGACCAGAACATTAGTCACACTAGCAAAAGGGATGAATTGGCACTCCCTGGATACTGCCAATGGAGGGAGAGGTGAGAGACATGCAACAACACACAGGGTACCTGGCCCCAAACCAAGGGAAATGAGAACCAGTAGGAGGCTCAAACTTCACCTGCATGAAACCTACTTGTGTAACTTATCCTGACTTGTATCCCACTTCTCTACAATAAAATAAAAATGTAATAGGGCATTAACAGCTCAACTCTTCAGTAAAAACAGTAAGCTGAAAACAGGCTATCCAAAAACACACAGGTGAGTGGGAAAAGAAGGATGAAGAAAAATAAAGAAAACTTAAGGGTTCTAGGGGACACCATCAAGAGATACTACTTCATATTTCTGGAATCTATGAGGGACTAGTTAATAGAAATTGAACTAGAAAACTTAACTAAAAATAAATACAGAAAACTTTCCAAACCTAGAAAAAGATACAAGTATTCAGGTACAGGGAGCTAAAAGGTCACCAGTAAGTTCCTACCTAAGTGAGAATACCACAAGACACATCACAATACTCCAAGGTCAAAGAAAGAGAGAGGATCCAGAAAGCTGAAAGAGGAAAGTGGCAAACAGCACATAAGGAAAGTGCAACATGCCTTCTAGGAGACTTGTCAGCAGAAAAATTACAGGCCAGAAGAGAGGGGGTGATATACTCAATGTGCTGAAGGACAGAAAAATCAAAGCTGTGGGAGACAACAGAGATGTGGCCTTCACCATTGGACAGGGTGAATCTATGTCATGTAAGTAAATCGGTAATCACTGGAAAACCAAAAGATAGGGCCAAACACATTTTCAAGGTCATAAGGAGTAACGACAGGGCTATAGCGAGGCAAAAAGTAACGTGTCACAATGCCCTTAACCCAACAAAGAAAAAATGAAAACACATGGAAAATGAATTCTCTTAACACACTAAAAATAAACAGACCAATCTGGACAGAAATGTTGACCTTGAACTTTGGGCCCTAGGGCACAGACACCAGTAAATTGCATACACTTGGGGTTGTATCAGCTCATGCATAGTGGCAGTAGAAATCCCAAAGCTCTCAGTCTAGCGCCTTGTGATTTCAAGATGGGGTCAAGGACATGTTTGGGCACGGACCATATCATGCCCAGGCAGAGTCAGATCACTGGGAGTTGCTCCTCCCTGCAAGCCCCAAACTTGCTTACCCATAAGCAAGACTGGTGGTTCCAGGGTCATCACAGCTGGGAAAAGAAGGAGGTAGCAATAAAGTAGGATGGAGAGGGGACTGGTAGTTGAGTCTCCATCAGAATTGATTATCTAAGTGTGAAAGAGAAAAGATCAGTTTTCTCTCCTGCTGCCTATCAGGGTTCTGGTTATGGCTCTTTTTTCCAATTCTTTTTGTTTCTGATTTCTCAAAACCCAGCCTGGGGTCTCAAGCCTTCACCCAATTCTTGACTGGCAACAAGGTTACTGCTACTTGACCGTACATTCACTTTGGTTCCCAATTTCCTAAGGATTCTGGGAGGGCCCTGGGAAGGGAAAGGAATGTTCATTAACAATTCTCATCAGCTGGGCACAAGCAAATTTTCTTGTCTGTAGGTCATCTGGGACCTGAAACCAGCCCCATGCCCCAGATCCCCCCACTCTTACCATGTCTCTAAATCTCTGCATTCTTTTCATTATCTTAGAGAAGATGAAAGCCTACAGAGAAGGTAGAAGTTGGGATGGGACTCCCTTACTCAGAGACCTCCTCCCCTATGTCTTTACCTGGTAGTCAGAAACAACTCAGTACCACAAAGAACTCCGTGTCCATAGCAACCCCAAACAAAAGATGCTTGTTGCTATGGCCACAGAATGACCATTAAAGTGTAAGAAATAAAATGCACTTGGTCCAAGACTGCAGAGGCATTGATGGCTGGGCTCGGTGGCTCTGCCTGTAATCCTGCGCTTTGGGAGGCTGATGTGAGTAGATCGCCTGAACCCACGGGTTTGAGACCTGCCTGGGCAACTTGGAGAGACCTCATCTCTACAATAAATCAGAAAATTAGCCGGGTGTGGTAGCGCGTGCCTGTAATTCCAGCTACTTGGAAGGCTGAGGCAGAAGG
>NW_007247339.1:104256-114567 GCF_000164805.1 Carlito syrichta
AAAAAAAAAAAAAAAAGAAAAAAGAAAAGAAACAGTCACTGTTCTTAGAAATGGGGGAGTGGGGACTGGGGGAGGAGAATGGGCCAGGATCAAAGTCCCCAGGTCTATCTCCCTAGTTTTGTCTTTTGGTCTTGATTTTTGTAGGCATTGGAGGGCCTCCTTACTGATTTTGATAAAGAAAGCAAAATTTGGCTTCCTTTGTGGTTGAAGAAAATGACCAGAGGGCTCCAAGTTGTCTGGACAAAGGCAAAGTTGAAAATAATGACTTGGAGGGAAAGTTTCATTTACTCAAGCTATCATTTCATAGAATTGGGAGGAAACTATCTTGTCATTGTTAGTGGAAAATATACTCATATTCTTGGTTAAGTAAACATGAATGGTAGAAAAATAATGCCACACTAATGAGAAAAACCTGCAAAATTGTAGACATATTAGAATTGTCTGTATAGAGATGGCAATATAAAAATTGCCACAGAGAGAAAGGGCAGAGAAAAAGTAGCTTGCCTGTATGTCGTGGCACATGAGCTGATGCTAAGTAAATGGTTACAGCTGAAGACGTGGGAGGAAAAGCATAAACTCCTGTTTATTTAGTAATTATGTAAGGTACTGTGAAAGATGCAAGAAAAAAAATGAATCAAACATGGCCCCTGAATTCAGTGTCAGACTGATGACCGTAAGATGAGAAGTGAAGAAATAGAGAGCCACAGTGGAATGGTGACTGCTTGCCTAAAGAGAAATAAGCTGTTGAGGAAAAAAGCATGGTGAGTAGTTTGACCTGTTAAACTATTAAAAAATAAAGTCCGTTGATGTGGCATATATAGAGTAGAAGCTGAGGTGTGAAGTAATATTTATGGAAATATTCAGTGTGACAGGCAGAATGGGATGTGTGAAAGTGCTCAAGAGAAACGATTGATAATTTTGCCTTCACCTGAGCATCATGATCTGGACAGTCAAATTATTTTCTTATGCAGCACTCAGTGGTGCAACCAGTGTGCTCTCCAGTTGGTTGGTGACCCCCAATCATTTTCTTCCCATAGAATGAGTTCTGTATTCACTTGGGATCCAAATGAATCCAACTGATCTCCAGGGATTTGCTGACCATGCATGGGAAGTTGCAATTTAGAGCTTCAGCATTGTTCTGGGTTGTCTCCATGTGCTGCTTGGCATTCGTTGTCCAAACTTCTCCACTCTGACTGAGGAAGCTGGCCTTTATGAACTTTGTCCACCCTCTCCCTTGCCCTTTGCTCTCCACTTAGGTTAAGTCACTTTGGAGGTCCCCATAGAAAGAGCAAGGGAGAGTGTACAGTCAATATGTTGAGTCCCTGTGCATGCTATCAGTTACAATTTGACTGCAACTGTGTCAGATTTTATCCCAAAGTGTTTCATAACTTTTAGATGCTATCATAAATAGTTGGGTCACCTGGATAATTGACTTCTAGCCAATTAATTTGCACTCTATCCCAGAAAGTACCTCAAAAGAATCATAGAACTAAATGCCAAACATAAAACTCATAAAATCTCGAGGAGAAACTCCTAGAGATTGGCCCATCTGTTTGGCAAAGTTTGCTTAGACACAATCACCAAAACACAAACAAAAGAACCATAGGGGTTCATCCAATTTTAAAACATCTCTCCATAAGACACTGTGAAGAACATGAAAAGACAGCCCATGCACTGGGAGAAAATCATTGCAAGGCATATATTTCAGGATGCATTGTATCTATAGTATAGAAAGAACTCTAAAAAATATGATAATTCAATTAATCTAGAAAAAATAGAGTAACATGGTGGAATAGGTCTCTTCAATATTTGTACTCCTGAGGAAACATCCACTGAAACAAACATCCACACCTGGAATTTCTTTCAGAATATCTAAGAATATCAGAACAGAAAGGTGAAGCTACAAAGCCCCTTTGGACTGCAAAGAGGAGTCAAACCCAGGTAGGATTGTAAGGAGATGAGTTCTCTGTGACTGTGACACTATGACTTCCTACTAGTCATTACACTACCACATGTGGAATGACTCCTTGGACTCATGCTTTCTATACTGAACTAAGTAAGCTGGAGGCAGACATCTGGCCTCCCCAGCAGCTGTGCCCCTGCATGGGAGACACATTCCTTTATCAGCCCATGGGCAGCAGCACCAGTACCAGTGGGGCTGAACTGCCCAAGGTCAACTAGGATAAAGAAAGGGCTTGGGGCTAGCAGCAGCTAGCACATACAAGTTGGCTGTGGCTCCCCATCCCTGCCAGAGAAGACAGCATGTCAATCAGAGAAGCTGTACCTAGTTGCTATGCTGTGGAAAGTATGCTTCACATCTCTTCCAGATGGGTGAAACTGACCAGCTCTCCCACACAGCCTGGGTGTCCCCCATGCATCTCTTACAGGTCCATCCATCCAGTTCAGACATTGCATAAAAGGAAGAGACTTATTTAATCTAGGTCTAAGGCCCATAGTAGTGCTGAAATAAAATAGAACCCTCAGTTCACTCTGAATGTGTTGGCAAGCTCACCAAAAAAGAATGATCACAAACAAACCAAGACTGCCAAGACTAGAATCAACACCTAGTTTGTCAAGCAAGGTGTGGACAATCACACCTGCACAAAACATCAAAGTAACCACATATTCCCATAATATGCACAACTATGATACCTCCATTACAAACACAGAAGGTAAAAAAACAGTCTAGAAAACATGGCCTCACACAATGGGCAAACAGGGTGCCAAGGACTGACCTGGAAGTCATACAGATGAAAAGTTTGGCCAACAAAGAACTCAGAAAGTCTGCTTTGAAGGAAACTCAGCAAACAGCAGGAAGACACAGAGAAAGAATTGAGAAATTGTTCAGACACTCAATAGAAAAATTCAAAGAGAAATTCATCAAACAGAATCTCAGGAGCAAAAAAGTACAATCAGTGAAATGAAAAATGCAAGAGAGGGGATCAACAGCTCAGGATTTCAGCAGAAAAAGACAAGTCACTGAGTTGAAAGAAGGCTATCTGAAAAAACACAGGTGAGATGAGAAAAAAGAATGAGGAAGAACAAAGACAACTTAAAGGTTCTATAGAATACCATCACAAGAGTAATTTTTAGTTTTTCTGGCATCAGCAAGGGACTACAGAATAGAAGAACAATAGTAAACTTACTTAAAACGTAGAGATAATTGAATTAACTCCATATTTTGATCTTCAAGTTCTGAGAAAACAAACAAAAAACATAGAGATAGAAAACTTTCCAAATGTGGGGAAATATCTATGGACCCCCTATGATCTGCATCCAGCTTTACCTGGATGTCCAGGTACAGGGAACTACAGATAACCTATAAAATTCTACTCAAATAAGAAGACCCCAAGACACATTACAAACAAACTCTCCAAGGTCAAAGATAAAGAGAGGATCTTGAATGAGGCAATAGGAAAGCAGCAACTAACACATAAAAGAAGTGTTACATATCTCCTAGGAGACGACTCAGCAGAAACACTACAGGCCAGGAGACTGGGGTAATATATTCAGCATGCTGAAGGACAAAAAAAATCAAAGTCATGGGAGACAACAGAGATGTGGCCCTCAACATTGGACATTGGACAGAGTGGATTTATGTCATACAAGTAAGTCAGAAGTCACTGGAAAACAAAAAGGTATGACAAAGAACCTTGTCAAGTTTATAAAGAATAACAAGTAGACTACACTGAAGCAAAAAGAAATGTATCACAATACCCCAACATCAGCAAAAAGAAAAAAAGAGAGAGAAAAGAAAACATGGAAAACTGTTTCTCTAAACACACTAAAAATAAATCGACCAGTCTGGCCATTAATGTTGACCCTGAACTTTAAGCCCTGAGCACAGACACCAGTAAATTGTATACATTCAAGAGTAGAAATCCCAAAGCTCTCAGTCTAGTGCTCTGTGCTTTCGAGATGAGACCCTGGCACAACTTTGAATGTGAACCATGAGGTGCCAGAACACTGGGTGTTCCTACCCCCTGCAATTCCTGGACCTCCTTAACTATGGTGGAACTGGCGGTTCTGGGATTACCACTGATGGGAAAGGACTGGGGGCAGCAGAAAGAAGGATGGAGAAGGGGTCAGTAGTTGAATCTCTGCTCAGAGTTTATCTAAGAGGGAAGAAAGAACTTTACTCAAGATTCTGTTAACGGTTTTCTCACCTGCTGCCTATCAGGGCTCTAGGTATGGTTCTTTTTTCATTTCTTTTTATTTCTAATTTCCCAAAACCAAGCCTGTGAAGTCATCTTCCACTTCTTAGCTGGCAACAAAGTTACTGCTACTTGGCCCTACATCCGCTTTTGTTCCTCATTTCCTGAAGATAGGTGAACTTTCGGGGGTTCCTGGGAGGGAAGAGAACTGTTCATTAGTGATCCCTGCCAGCTGGGCACATGCAAACTTTCTTGTCTACAGGCTCCATATGACATGCATCCAGCTTTACTCCTCCCCAGCCCACTCCCACCCTTTCCATTCTTTTCATTCTCTTGGTGAGGAAGAGAGGGCAATATGAGCCTACAGAGAAGAAAGAGGTTGCGATAGGACTCTCTTACTCAGAAACTTTCACCCCTACATCTGTTTTTTTGAGTTGGAGTCTCACTCTGTCGCCCAGACTGGAGTGCAGTGGCCGGTCCCGGCCACCGCAACCTCGACCTGCTGGGCTCCGGCAATCCTTCCGCCTCAGCCTTCCGAGTAGCCGGAATTACAGGCATGTGCTACCACGCCCGGCTGATTTTTTGATTTATTGTAGAGATGAGGTCTCGCTGCCCAGGCGGGTCTCGAACCCGCGGGCTCAGGCAATCCACTCACCTCAGCCTCCCAAAGGTGCGGGATTACAGGCTGAGCCACAGAGCCCGGCTCACCCCTACATCTTTACCTGGCAGTCAAAAGCAACACAGTACTGGAAAGAACTCTGTGTCCATGGCCACCTCAAACAAACGATGGTTTGTCTGGCCACAGAATGGCCAATAAAGTGTGGCAAATAGAATGCAGTTGGTCCAGGACCACAGACACTTAGAAACAGACACTGGTATCCTTAAACATTGGGGAGAGCAGGAACTGAGGGAAGAGAATGGATCAGGATCAAAGACTCCAGGATAATCACCTCAGGGCAGATTCTATCTCCCCAGTTTTGTGTTTCAGTCTTGTCTTTTATATAATGGAGGACTTTCTTATTGATTCTGATGAAAAGAACAATATGAACCATTTGAGTTTTTTTTTTTAGGTTGGTAAAAATGACCAGAGGACTCTAAGTTTTATGAACAATATTAAATTTGAATAAAATAGGCTAGGGAAATATTCACTGACTCAATCTATCACTTCATAGGATTGGGAGGAAACCACCACATTGTTGTCAGTTAAAAATACACTCAAATTCCTAGCTAATTAAACATGAAAGGTGAATAAAATGCCATAGCCAATGAAAGAAAGCATACAAAATGTAGATAAAACCACAAAGTGTAGAAATGTCTAAGTAGAGATGACAATATACAAACTGCCACAAGCGAGAAAGAAGCAGAAAAAGAGCAGTTTCCTCTGTGCCTTGGTATATGATCTGATGCTGAGAAAATGGTCACAATTGAAGGGGGAGGAGCTTAAATTCCTGTTTATTTAGTAATTCTGTAAAGCACTGTGAAAGGCTGCTAAGGAGCGATAGCTTTTTGAAGTATATAAAATTCTTTTTTAAATTAATAGTTTATTTATTATAAAGATGTGGAGTACAACTCAGGGCTAGGTATACAAACATTGATCATGCAGTTACTCTTGTTGATGAGGCATGCCCCTTCCTCCCCTAGCAGGTTCCCCCAACTGCCAGTCCCACCCCACTTCCCCTGACAGTTTTCCACTACTGTCATCACCTTCCCACAGCATTATAATTGTTCAAGGTCACCTTATGAATGAGAACATATGGAACTCAGTTCTTTGTTTCTGTGATAAATCACTGAGTATGATTGACTCCAAATCCATCCAATTTGCTGCAAAGTCTATATATTTGTCCTTCTTAATTGTGAATAGAGCTGCAACAAACATATGTGTGCAGGTATCTTTTTCGTTGAATGATTTGTGCTCCTCCGGGTATATTCCCAGTAGGGGAATTGCTGGGTCATATGGAAGGTCAAATTCTAATTCTTTCAGAAATCACCACACTGTCTTCCAAAGAGGCTGTATTTAGTCTGCATTCCAACCAGCAGTGTAGAAGTGCTCCTTTTTCTCCACATCCTTGCCAGCATCTGCTGTTGTTGGTTTTATTAATGATGGCCATTCTTACAGGGGTTAGGTGGTATCTCAATGTGTTTTTGATTTGCATTTCTCTAATGATGAGTGAGGCTGAGCACTTTTTCATGTGTCTGTTGGCCGCCCGTATTTCTTCTTTTGAGAAGTGTCTATTCATGTCTTTTGTCCACTTTTTGAAGGGGCTGTTTGTTTTTTTCCTTTTGGCACATGTGAGTTCCTTGTAGCTCCTAGATGTTAGGCCTTTGTCAGATATACAGTTGGCAAATATTTTTTCCCCTTCTGTGGGCTGTCTCCCTGCTCTCTTTTTTTTTGTTTGTTTGTTTTTTTGAGTTGGAGTCTCACTCTGTTGCTCAGACTGGAGTGCAGTGGCCGCTCCCGGCCACCGCAGCCTCGACCTGCTGGGCTCCGGCAATCCTTCCACCTCAGCCTTCCGAGTAGCCAGAATTACAGGCACGTGCTACCACACCCGGCTCATTTTTAAAAAATTTATTGTAGAAATGAGGTCTCGCCTGCCCAGGCGGGTCTCGAACCCACGGGCTCAGGCAATCCACTCACCTCAGCCTCCCAAAGGCGCGGGATTACAGGCTGAGCCAACGAGCCCCGCTTTCCCTGCTCTCTTGATGGTTTCTTTGGCTTTGCATAAGCTTGTCAGTCTAATGAGGTCCCACTTGTCTATGTTATCTCTTATGGCCTGGGCACTTTGAGTTTTGGTCAGGAATTGGTTGCCAGTTCCAACTTCCATAAGAGTGTTTCCTGCATTTTCTAAGGTTCTTACAGTTTGAGGTTTTACATTTAGGTCTTTGATCCATTTAGAGTTAATTTTTGTGTACGGTGATAGGTAGGGGTCCTGTTTCAATCTTCTGCATGTGTTCAGTCAGTTTTCCCAGCACCATTTACTGAATAGGTTCTCCTCTCCCCAGTGGTGGTTATCGGAGGCTTTGTCAAAGATGAGTTGGTTGAGGAATTGAGGCTTTGCTTCCAGAATCTCTATCCTGTTCCATTGGTGTATGTGCCTGTTCTTGTACCAGTACCAGGCTGTTTTGATTACTGTAGCCTTATAGTAAAGTTTGAAGTCTGGAAGTGTGATACCTCCTGCTTTGTTTCTTTTGCTAAGGATTGTTTTGGCTATTCGTGGTATTTATGTTTCCATATAAATATCTGTATTGTCATTTCCAGGTCTGAGAAGAATGACGTTGGTAGCTTAATGGGTACTGTGTTGAATCTATAGATTGCCTTTGGTAGGATGGATGTCTTTTTTTTTTTTTTTGAGTTGGAGTCTCACTCTGTCACCCAGACTGGAGTGCTTTGGCCAGTCCCAGCCATGGCAGCCTCAACCTGCTGGGCTCCAGCGATCCTTCCACCTCAGCCTTCCAAGTAGCCAGAACTATAGGTGCGTGCTACCATGCCTGGCTAGTTTTTAAATTTATTTTTAGAGATGAGGTCTCACCAAGTTTCCCAGGCAGATCTCAAACCCAGGGGCTCGGGCAATCCACTCACCTCAGCCTCCCAAAGCGTGGGATTACAGGCTGAGCCACCGAGCCCAGCTAGGATGGACATCTTAACAATGTTGATTCTTCCTATCCATGAGCATTGGATATTTTTCCATTTCTTTGTGTCTTTGGATTTCTTTGAGTAGTGTTTTGTAATTCTCATTGTAAAGGTCTTTCACTTCTCTGGTTAGGAAGATGCTGAGGTATTTCATTTTTTTGGTGGCTATTGTGAATGGGATTGTGCTTTTTATTTGGGTCTCTGCCAGCTTGTTGTTGTTATATAGGAATGCAACTGACTTTTCTATGTTTATTTTGCACCCTTAGACTTTGCCAAAGTCCTTTATCAGTGTCAGCAAGTTTTTGACAGATTCTCTTGGATTTTCAAGGTATAGGATCATATCATCAGCAAAGAGGGATAACTTGACTTCCTCTTTTCCTATATATATATACCCTTGATTTTCTTCTTTTGTCTAATTGCCTGGGCTAGGACTTCCAACACAATATTGAACAAGAGGGGTGAGAGTGGGCAACCTTGTTTTGTTCCAGTTTTCAGGGGAAATGTTTCTAGTTTCTATCCATTTAGCAATATGTTAGCTGTGGGTTTGTCATAGATGGCACGTACTATTTTGAGGTATGTTCCCTCTATGCCTAGGTGTTTGAGGGTTTTTATCAAGAAGGGATGCTGAATTTTATCAAAAGCTTTTTCTGCATCTAGTGAGATAATCACGTGGCTCTTGTTTTTACATCTGTTGATGCATTCAATTACATTTATGACCTTGCGAATGTTGAACCAGCCCTGCATCCTGGGGATGAAGCTTACTTGGTCATGGTGGATGATTTTTGAGGTGTGCTTTTGGATCCAATTTGTTAGAATTTTGTTGAGGATTTTTGCATCTATGTTCATAAGGGATATTGGCTTGTAGTTCTCTTTCTTTGTTGCATCTTTACCTGGTTTGGGTATCAGTATAATGTTAGCTTTGTAAAATGATTTGGGGAGAATTCCATCTTTCTCAATTGCCTGGAATACTTTCAATAGGATTGGTATCAGCTCTTCCTTGTATGTTTTATAGAATTCTGCTGGAAAGCTAATCAGTCCAGGGCTTTTTTTGTAGGTAGTTATCTTATGACAGAGTCAATTTCCTGGGTTGTAATTGGTCTATTCATTGTCTTGATGTCTTCTTGTTTCAACTTGGGTAGGTTGTGTGATGTCAGAAAGTCTTCCATTTCCTCTAGGTTATCAAGTTTATTTCCATATAGGTGTACATAGTAATCTGTGATAATCTTTTGTATTTCTTTGGGGTCAGTTGTGATTTGATCTTTTGTATTTCTGATTGTGTTTGTTTGGACTTTTTCTCTCTTTTTCTTGGTCAATCAGGCTAGGGGCCCATCAATCTTGTTAACATTTTCAAAGAAGCCCCTTTTTGTTTTGTTGATATTTTCTATGATATTTTTGTCTTCTGTGTCCTGTATTTGTGCTCTTATTTTTGTGATTTGGATTCCTCTGCTGAAGTTGAGGTTTTGGTGGTCTTCTCTTTCCAGCTCCCTTAGGTGGTTTGTTAGGCTCTCCACTTGTGATCTTTCCATTTTCTTGATGTGTGCTCATAGAGATATAAATTCTCCTCTTAAAACTGATTTCATGGCATCCCAGAGGTTTTGGTAAGATGTTTCTTCATTTTCATTTGTTTCTAGGAATCCTTCAATTTCTTCTTTGATTTCAGTGTTGACCCAGTCGTTGTTTAGCATCATGCTGTTTAGTGACCATGTCTTTGCAGGTTTTGGGAAAATTTTGGGGGGGGGTTGATATTGTTGAGACAGGAGAGTAAAAGGGAGAACAAACAGATGTGCCCACTAATAAATGAAGACAGACCTGAAGACAAATAAGAGTAAGAGAAAACAAAAATTAAAAACAAACAAAAAACAGCAACAACAAACAAACTAGGACATATAATCATACTGACACACAAGCTGACCAACCTCCTTAAGATGTACTGTTCCCTTAAACAACCATGATGTCTTAGCTCCCAAGTTGGAGGTTGGCAGAGCTGGGTGGGTGAGTCACTGCAGGTCTCTGTCTGGTCACAGGGCTCCAGTTGTTTTCTGGCCCCCCTGTAGTCAGGAGGGAGTTGGGGGAAGTGGAGTGCAAGACTGCTGGGTGTTCCTTGTCAGCGTAGTGGTCAGGGTGGCTAGGGGGCGGGGTGATGTGGCCACCAGGGGAGCCCAGAGCTCCATGGGGAAGGAGCCTTGGACCTCCCTGGGCGGTGGAGGTTTGCGGCCAGGTGGAGCACTTCAGTTAGGCGAGAAGTCTGTAGCTTTGAGGATTGGCCCGCAGGGACTCTGCAGACAGCAGCAAGCAGCTCAAGGTGGGCTTGGGCACTTCAGCCAGGGCGAGGACCTGGTGCTCCAAAGTGCCTGGATAGGGGCCTGGAGTTCCGAGGCACACGGGTGTGGACGCCAGAGGCCTCCGCGGAAAGGTGCCTCTAGGCGGGGCTGGGTGCTTCAGCCCAGGCAGGGGCACAGAGTTCCAAGGTGCCGGCGCTGGGGACCTGCATGGGCAGCAACAGCTTTGTGCCTGGTGGGGCACCTCAGG
>NW_007247339.1:114670-132796 GCF_000164805.1 Carlito syrichta
GGGGCGGGCACCACGGCCACCCTGGGCAATAGCGGTCTGAGGTGGGATTGGGCGCCTCAGCCAGAGCAGGGACCCAGAGCTCCAAACGGCATGTGGCAGGCAGCAGCAGCAGCTGTGGACCTCGCACAGGGCACTTCAGCCAGGAATGGAGCTGGTGTCTCTGAGGGGTGGGCGCACAGAGCCTCCCTGGGTGGCAGCGGCTTGAGATGGGCCTGGGCCGGGACCTGGAACTTTGAGGGGCGAGCACCGGCTGTGGCTTTGGGTGGCCAGCCCGGTGGCAGTGCAGAGTTCCGAGGCATGGGCGCTGGGGGCCTGTGTGGGCAGTGGCAGCCTTGGGCCTGGTGGGGCACCCCAGGAAGGGATAGAGCCTGTAGTTCCAAGGGGCAGATGTGGAGGGCCTCCACGGGCTGCCATTGCCTGAGACTGGGCTGGGCGCCCAGCCAGGGAGGGAGCTGGCAGTGGCTGAGTGCCGGGCAGATCAGTGTAGCCAGCAAGGGAACCCAGAACACCACAGGGTGGCACCGAGGGCCTTCACAGGCAGCTATGGGCAGCTTGGGGCCGGGTGAGACAGTGTATCCTGGGAGGGAGCTGGGAGCTCCACGCAGCCAGGGGCCTTCTGGGGTGGAGCAGCAGTGGCAGAGGAGATGCAGTAGCCAGCCGTGCGTGGCACTGAGGGTCTCCAGGCCTCGGACTGGTGTGGCTGGCATGGGTCACGGTGGGGAGAAGCAAGAGTCTTTATGGGAACTCACTTTCAGAGAATCTCACAGTCCCACCTGTGCCGTTGCCATCTTACCGGAATCAGTATATAAAATTCTAAGCAGTTTGGGGCTGCTAGAAATTTTAAAAAATAAAGTCCATTGGTTTGACAGATATAGGATAGTTCCTGAAGTGTGAAGTTGGATTGATTGATATCCTCTGTGTGACAGGTGTAATGGGTGTGTGATAGTGTTCAGTAAAACATTTATACTAATGATAAAGTGTCTTGTGCTTTACTGTTGTGACCCAGGTACATCTTTAGATGTGAATCAGGGTGGTGCCATGGCAGAATCAGATTTCTGGAGTTTTCCCTTTCTGCAAGCCTGAGAACTTCTACCTGTAGGCATGATCTTGGTTTTCAGGATCACCAAAGTTGGAAAAGGGCTGGGGGCAGCGGTGACCTGAGATGGGAAGGGAATTGGTTCTTGTGTTCTGCTATCATGAGTATTCAGGAATAAAGTCAATCGACGTGGCCCATGGAGAGTAGTTGCTGAGTTTTAGAACTTGTATTATTGAGATCCTCTTTGTGACAGATGCAATGAGATGTATGATAATGGTACTGAAAATTCACTTACAATAATTTTGCACCTATCCTGCTGTTATATATGCGACTTTATTCTTAAGGTTATGTGAGAATATACAAGGCAAGATTTTACATTGAAATAGAACAATAAAATCCACAGTTTGTCTTTCATTATTTCAAGAATGTGCCCAAATGACAGCCTCTGGGTATTCCATAAGCAAACCATTTCCTTTGCCTTTGCTTATAAGCAACCAAATTCTTTCAAGTATTTGACATTTACTTGTGTCATTCCCAAATATTTAGGTGGCTATTTGTTTTCAAGCTTTGAAGGACACAATATTTACAATTTTGAAAATTAAGAAATTCAAATGTAATTTCTCTCTCCAAATGGAATTTGAAGTCTAAATGCTTTTATTTTAAATATAGAATGTGGGGTATCTTTTTACTCTCACCCTTGCCATCCTGCAAAAATGAGGACTCTCTTCTGTGCAGGAGAATTCCTCACTCAGACAATGAGGGGTTTTCCTCAGCCTCCTGAATGGCAGACTTTCTGGGGGATAATGTTGATGGAGAAAACACATTTATTTTCTAGATTGAAAGAGGAAAAGTGACACTAAAAGAGAGAGGGGAAACACTCTTCAGAACACTGAGTACATAAAGCTCAGTGCCTCCAGGTCTCAGCTAACTCTTCAGAACACAACAGCATGAAGAGTTCTTATCTTTCCACACAATTCAAGCTTGTTTTTCTCTTCCCTTCATTAAGCTTCTCTTATGCATAGGGCCCTAATTAGAATGAGTGGGCTAATCATACTCTTAAATTTTTCTTTCTCTTTTTTTTGGAGGGGGGAATGGTGTTTCACTCTGTCACCCAGGCTGGCATATAGTGACACAACTATGGTTCACCACATCCTTGAAACCCAGGGCTTAAGTAATCCTCATACCTAAGTCTTCCAAGTAGCTAAGACAAAAGGCACACACCACAACACCAGTCTAATTAATGTATTTTTATTTTTATAGAGACAGGGTTATTGATACATTTCCCAGGCGGGTCTCCAACTCTTGAGCTCAAGGAATTCTCCTGCCTTAACCTCCCTGAGTGCCAAAATTATAGGCATGAGGCACCATACCTGGCCTCTTTGACTTTTGTACTGCAGTTACAAAATGCAACTAAAAAGGTTCTGTCCCTTTCCTGATGCCAGCTTTACTTAGTTGCTTTCCAATTTTTCACTGAGCAAACCAATAATGGAAGTTCCTCACCAGCAGAGCAAAGGCAATACTATAACAATTTCAAGATTAGGGAACTAAAACATATCTTCTCAACTGGCATGTTTATCAAATATCTAATATAATAAACACAGAGATTCCCCAAACCACGATCCTTTTTATAGATTTGTGAGGAAGAGAAAATGAGAAAAACCTGTTTATTCAAGCAATGTCTTCCATCAAGCAAAAGAGAACAAACAAAAACATGCAGTCCTAGGGGAGCCTCCCACTTCCATCATGCACTTGATGCCACGACAGTACCAATATGACCCTATAAGGCCTGAAACTCCCCCATCCAATGTGAGGGAGAAGTAACAGATTCAGCCCTAAGACCTCCCATTTCTAGGGAAAGCCACCCCAAAATCCACTCCTCAGTACCCCTAAAAATAACACATACAGCTCAACAATAGTTAGGGGAAGAGCATCAGCTTTCCTAGGCTGTTTCTGCTCACTCTCTCCTCTGAGAGTTTTCTCTTCTTTGCTCAATAAAGCTACTTGCTTATCTCACTTCTCTGGGTGTCTGCAAATTCATTCCAAACATGAACACAGTAGCCTGTTGTCAACACTCTCATGTTTGTAGTAACACCCTTTCCCCTAGTAACAGATTTCTGGTGACCACGAAGGAACATGATAAGTGGGAGTTCTCCAGTAACCAGTGAGTTTGAATGCTCACCTGCTAGGCTTGAGCATTTTGCCTCATTCTGTCACTGTCAAGCTGGCCGTCAACTTCTCTCTCTGCTTACTCACCACCTCTCGACTGCTGTTGGTCTCACACTTCCCTTTCTCTACCAAAGAAGCTGGAGTTGGAAAGGTTTGAGAATCTTCTGCACTATGGATAGCTGATGGGAAAGGGTGGTTCCTCTGTTTCTTTATATGACCCTGGGTTTCCCGACAAATATCCAGGGGCACCTGCAGCTAAACTTCTCTCAGCTTCATACTCACTGCTCCCTCCAGCTAAAACTTTGTTTGGGCATACCTTAACAGGTGGTTTGTGAAGGTGGTGGGGCTTCTAGCCCACACCAAGTAGAACTGGGTTTTTAGAGTGCACCCTGACAAGAAACTTGTGGGAGTGGCCAAGTCTTACCTCTGCACCATGCAGTGCCTGGAAATCTCAGGAGGATGGGATACTGTTCTCTGAATGTGTCTAATCTGGCCATCTCTAACCTTTTGTCAAGTCTCCCTCCTGACTTTCTCATTGTCTTTCAGTATCTCTATTCTTTATGCCATGACTGTTGCACTGGTCATTCCTGTCTCTGTGTGTCCACCCATGTACAGAGACCCTGCATGTGTAGTCCTCAGATTTACACATACTAATATCCCACTCATATGGTTAAGACAAGATCACTAATCTACTTTCTTCACCACTGTCTTCAGCAATACTGGAGACTTGATAAGCTCATTATTCCCCTCACTTGATGTAACTTTCTCTCTCTCTCTTCTCTGACTGAGACTCCTTCCCTCCAACTGACCTTGGGCACTTGACTCCTTAAGACTGGGGTCCAGAGTTTCCAGCTCTATGCCGTCTCCCACCAAGTTCCCATCAACTTGGAAACATATTCATGACATTGGGATGAGGGCCGCTATTTCATTGAGGCAATTGTAAGGGTCTCTCCCAGCCCATAGCAACTTTTAGATTTCATGTCTCTGACTGATTGCTGCTGCCCCGAGGAACCTTACTGCTGTCTCTGCTGAAAGGATGAACAGCAGAATTAATTCCAAATTCCCATGCTTCCTAATCTCTTCCCTTTTCTCACCTTCACCATCTGCTGTATGTCCTTAAACAATGATTTGTACACTGCCAAAAGATCAGGCCATAATATTCAACTCTAATATACAAGATACAGTCTTCCTACCCTCCAGTCACCATATTTACTCAGTGAGTAGGGCTGTTAAGAATCTGGCCACTTGGACACTCCCCAAACTGTGAACTTGTTTCATTTTATTAATGATATTATGTTGACTTCTGACTTTCTTCCAGATTTAGAGCTTGCTGCTCTGTGCTTGTTATGACATTTAAATAAATGTGGCTGGGAAGTCAGCACCTCAAAAATCCAAGAGCCTAGTTTATTGGTCAAATTCCTGGGAGTTGTGTGGTTGGGTAAGACAAAAGTAATACCTGAAGCTATTATTAATAAAAAGAAGCCTTCCCTTTTCCTAGAACTGTTAAAGTTTTGCAAACATTTTTGAGAGTGTCAAACATTTTGGAGAGCTTTTATACCACACTTGGTTCAAATTCTGAGACCCTAATAACGTTCGATAAAAAAGGGTACTGGGTGGGAATGGGGTGGGGAGCTGTGGAAACAAAGGTATTCACAGCAGCTAAATGGGCCATCGCTAGAGTGCAAGCTTTAATAGTGTATGACCAGATGTGGACATCTGGTGAACTAGATGTCCACATCACTAATGAGGGATACAGTTGGGGGTTATGGTAAAAAATGGAAAATGATGGCAACCAATTGAATTTTTATCTCAGCTATGGAAAAGAGCCAAGACATGTTATACCTTGATAAAAAGCAACTGGCAGCATTTATTTTGCCTTGCAGGCAATAGAGCCCATCACTGGAACAAGCCATGTGACAGTCCGAACGTCATACCCCATTATGGGATGAAGACAAGACTGGACTGAAAAACTCCACAGTGGGACTGCTCAGACTCCCACATTGACTAGTGGGGCATACTTGCAACAATGAAGCTCACTGAGTACTAGCCCTTTAAGTGCTGAGCTGCAGCACATTTGGGGACCTGTAACTTATGCCACCATGAAGTCAGTGGCAGCAACACCTCTCACTTTATGGATTGCTTTGTGGTGGGAAGAACAGTCAACTGTATTACATTGACCCTTGTGAGGTCAAGTGATATGGCAGGAGTTATGGGAATTGGGCCATCTAAAGGATATTACAGTTTATCATGTCACCGAGTGTGCACCTGGAAATGATGAAGCTGATGCACTGGCTAAAGTCAGATGATTGGAAACTGCTCCCATGAAATACTGAGCCAGTTGGCTACACCAGAGACTAATGGACAGAAGTCAATGTGTACTACAGAGAATGCCCCAAATGTGACAGTCATGCCATGGATTATTGCTATTTGGTCCCCAGTGGTACAGGTCTGTTGTCCATTTGAAGGCAAAAGCACAAGTATTCTAAAGGAAACATTTGTGTTATCATTATAGCTAGTGCAATCCTCTCCATTACTCCTACATGTAAACACACAAACTGTTACAACAAAGGCTAAAAAGATATAGTATACTAAACCAGGAAAACTGGCAGTGCCTGCTACTATCTTATTGCAGAATAAGACTTTGGCTTGTATATTGGTAAAGGGAAGTATCTTGGCAAGGTTGGCACCTATAACCTCTCTCTCTCTCTTATCATCCTTAGTTGGGTTGCTCCAAATTCCCTAGTGGGCTGGGCCCATACCTACACTGCTACTGTAACTAACCAATCAACATGCTGGGTAGGCACTAAATTGCCTTTGAGTGTGGCAGAAGACTTGCCATAAAAGCTCAAGCCCACTTTGCTAAATGATTAGACTTGATTGAGCACTTATAATGCCTCCGATCTTTTGTATTGCTTGCACTTTGCTTGTATGTTGTGCAGTTTGTCTTGTTGTGGTGGTATTTAAATACAATGTTCCTCCCTCCTCACCCAGGGATATTCACAGAAAAATCAAATCCTGTAGATCATATGGCAAGAAACCCTAAAAGGGTGGAATGTTAGAAAAATGGAATCAGTCAGGTTTTCTCACATGACTGGGACAAGACAGCATTCCCATAGACTTTGGCCCACTGGAACAAAACAGTACTTCCTTAGACCCTGGCCTACGGGAATTTATGACTAAGCAAATGAATGTAACTTGTTAAGTATAACTCATAATCTGTTAAGTGCTCATAATCTGGCTGCATGCCACTATTGTGTAGGTCTACTTAAAAGTAGACAGGAATAAACCTCGGTTTAGAAACCCTGTCCCCTTGTAATCACTGGCAACCATGATTAAAAATAAAAAGTGCTGTTATTATGAATTTGGCTCCTCAGTTGTTCTTTGGCCAAACCAAATCCAATGTAATTCGCCTTAAAAAGATTGAACTCCTCCAGCACAAGGGTCCAAGTAATAGCCCAAGAGGTTAGAGGCCATGAGGCATGGAATGGCGTGGAGAGAATTATGGGTGAGAAAAGGGTTGGCATTTTTAGAAAATATAGAGGTCTAACTGGATGAGTCCTCTAAACACTCCATAAGCAATAGGGGTGTGGAGCTAGAAAGGAAATGCGGGAGTGGCCAGTGCCTCTTCCAAGTTAGCTCTTGGACAGGCTGGGCCATGCACCTTTTGGGCATCACCCTTGAACACAGGGTTGGAAAGAATAGATGGGGTAATGCACACCTGAGTCTTGCCAGCAGCCACCCCTGCAGTAGAAGTATCTGCCCCACTCCAAGGTGAGTATTCATTTCCTGTGGCCTCAGAGCTGAAGCAATAGGGGGGCAGCTTCTAGGGGGGCCTTTCTTACTCCATAAAACCCAACTCCCCCTCCTTCATCCCATAGCCCCTCTTTTTCTCTGAGCTCAGTGCTCTGCCACCAAGCCTACAATAGCTTGGGTGCAGCACCTATAAAAATGCCTAGCTATGTAACGGTACCCAGTAAATAGTTCCTCAATTACTTACTACCCTTCACAGCTCTATATACAGAGAAACACACATGTACAGAGAAAAACAAAGTAGAAATGCTGACTTCAGACTTTTCATCGCCACTTAAATTGAGGTTTCTGTTGCTTTGCAGAGGAGATAACTGTGGTACTTTCAAAAGATCAAAACTCAAAATCACCTTCATCGAGGAAAAATACTTATAATCAGAAGAATTATCATGAATTCGACAAGTAGTGAGTGCTATATGTAAACTGAGGCATTGGGCAGGAGGGCCAGTGTTCCCACTATTTGGGAGGGTTTTGCTCCTAGTTATAGATAAAGATAATCTGAACTCATAGCTGTCTGTTTACCTCTTCTCACACATGAACTCCTCTCCTTGAAAAGCTCATCAGCCCAGTGATTCTTGGCCATATTGCCAACTCCTAGATGTCTTCGCCTCCTTTTTCCATCCAGAATTCTGGAGGTTTCATCGCCTTTCCTTCTCTCCTGTTCTCTTTGCTCCTCTGGCCTGGGCTCAGGGTAGGATTTTCACAGCAGAGTCTCTGATGGAGGGAGGAGGAGCCTTCTTTCCCTCACCTCTCTGGGCTCTCCCTTTCTCCTCTCTCCTCCATCTGTACACCTCTCTGGCTAAAAAAGGGGTTGAGTAAAATGACTTAAATAGCCAAACAGTCAATGAATTTTAATTTATTTGTTGCCACATAACCACTGAGTACCTGTTTCAGGTCAGGCCCATGCTAGCATCTTCCTGCCTGTAAGGAGTCGCTGGGTGGTCAGCAGAGGAGCGATTTAACATAGGTAAGAAGCCAACCACAATGTTAGGATAAACAGTATGGGCAGCACTTAGGTCCTCTCTTCCTAAATCCACATGACAATGGAAGTGTTGGGGGAAAGTGGGGCTCTATGGAGGTGTCTTTCAGGCCCTATGAGTTACCAAGTATTAACAGTAGTAAAAATCCTTATGAAATTCTCAAGAGCTGACGATATGCCTGCTCTGGGGTGGGGAGGTGGGAAGGCCAGATATCTCAGGATGATCTTGGTCACATATAAAAATGAAGATATTTCATTAAAACTGAATGTCACTCATTCCATGAAAAACAACGTTAAGAGAATCTGTGGCAGCTGTTACTGATGTGTTACTGAAGATTAAGGTATTTTGCTTCGCTCCAGAAAGATGGAAGGAACCAACTGAGAGGAAAAACAGTCTGAAGCTTCCCATCATGTTGAGCAAGTCTTGTTTTGGAAACTCTAACAATAGTGCCCTATTGTGTGACTTTTTACCTGCCCCTGAAATAAAATGTAATGTATATATTTTTCTATTTGTAGGATTTATCTATCACAATACCAGTTGGACAATCCTCATAAGAAACAGACATGGGGCGTTTCCAATACTGGCTTTACAGTGGATGTTTATTTTGGTGCATGACCTGAAGCTACGTGACAGCTGCAGTTAACCTAAAAAAATGATGTTTGTCCATCCTTGCTGTCTCTATCTTCCAAATCTGTATGCTTGTTGGTATGTCTATGTTGATATATGGGAACACTTGTCTTTGACAAAGAAATATATGTAGGTAAAATGTCAATGGTTAATTTTCCTTTTTTGAAGAATGTGTTTCACACAAATTTTCTGTTTTGCATTTAGATGTATTGGAAACAAAACACAGAAACAGCAGGTGTTATTTTGAAGAACTTTGAAAAACAGAACTTTCATATTAAATAGTTGAGATATTTAGTAATCAGGACCCCCCCCAATACACATTTACTTATCTGTTTTTTGGACAAGTGTTTATTTCCTGCTTTGTTCACATTTGTCATTTCAGATTAGAAAGTTATTTTCTGTTTTCTTCCTGTACTTGATTTACAAACTGTTAATGGATTAACAGTAAAGAATAAGTCTTAAGCCCAGAGGTGAGAAGTGGTCACACAAGCAGTGCCCCACCACCCAACACACACTTTTCTCTGGTTCCAAGCACAACACCTGTAGCTTATGTGACAGGCTTCCTTTAATTATGCATAGACATGGGGGTGGGGAATGTGAAGGATAAATAATCTCTGGCAATTCTGCATCTGTGGTACCAAAGAGAAATATTTGTTCTTAGAGTAATCTGGATTTATTATTTCGAAATCCACCACCCCTGCTCACAACCAATTGCACCTAAGCTTGAGGAACTCTGTGAAGGAAAGTCACCTTTTCATGGTAAACACTAATGAGTCCTGTATCCACAAGGTACCATTTTCTCTTTGGTGCTGGGGGCCTAATGTATTTGAAGTACTTTCATTGCCACTGTGTCTTCTGACCATGATTGTCCTTGAAATTTGAACTGTATTTTGGTTGTATTGAAATTATCCTTATTTGAACAATCTTCCTTTGATTGGCAAAGCTCTCAACAACCTAGACCAAGGATCTATCAGGAAGTAAAATGAAGAAACTAATAAAACAGGTGTCTCTGTTAAAACACAGAATATTCATTCATAAAAAACCTTGCATTCTGCAAAAGACACACATTACACAATGGCAACAAACCAGTTAGTGAAAATAGAGAAAAAGTTGGAGGTTTGAGGCCACTACTCCAGCTAAGTAACAAGCCCTTTAACCACTGGGACTACCCAGGTCAGTAGCTGAGAATGCCAGGAGGTGGCTGTAGCAGCTTTTGTCTGTTCTTTTTGTTGTTAAGTGGAGATAGAATACTTTAGGAAGAGCTGTGGTTACAAAAGTGGCACAGAGGGGAGCATGGTGACTATGGAAGGTGGCAACCGCCAGGAGGCAGTAATCTCCCAAGCTTGGAAGACAGTCTCCCTCCCCTAGCAGTTTCCCTCAACTGCCAATCCCACCCTCTCTCCCCTGACAGTTTGCCATCACTGCCATTCGCTTTCTTATGGCATTATAATTGTTCAAGGTTGGCTTATGAGTGAGAACATAATGGAACTCTGTTCTTTGCTTCTGTGATAAATCACTGAGTATGATCGACTCCAAATTCATCCAAGTTGCTGCAAAGTTCATATATTTGTCCTTCTTTATGGCTGCATAATAGTCCATTGAGTATATGTACCACATTTTTTTTTACCTAGTCCAGCTTTGATGGGCAACACGGTTGGTTCCATGTTTTTGCTATTGTGAATAGAGCTGGAACAAACATACGTGTGCAAGTAATTTTTTTGTGGAATAATTTGAGTTCCTTTGAGGATATTCCCAGTAGGGGGATTGCTGGGTCATATGGAAGGTCAATTTCTAGTTCTTTCAGAAATCACCACTCTGTTTTCCAGAGAGGTTGTACATGTTTGCACTCCCACCAGCAGTGTAGAAGCCTTCCTTTTTCTGCACATCCTCGCCAGCATCTGTTGTTGTTTGTTTTATTAATGATGGCCATTCTTACAGGGGTTAGGTAGTATCTCAGTGTGGTTTTGATTTGCATTTCTCTAATGATGAGTGAGGTTGAGCACTTTTTCATGTGTCTGTTGGCTGCCAGTATGTCTTCTTTTAAGTATCTATTCATGTCTTTTGCCCACTTTTTAAGGGGCTGTTTTTTTCCTCTCGAGGCATGTTTGAGTTCCTTGTAGATCCTAGATGTTAAACCTTTGTCATATATACAGTTGGCGAACACTTTTTCCCATTTTGTGGGCTGTCTCCCTGCTCTCTTGATGGTAAGAAGTAAATAATTTAATGATAGAACACTCAGATCTCTTCAAACATGGTATTTCAAGGTACTATATTTCATGTGAAGGACAGATTTGAAGTGGTACAAATTGTACCCATTTACTGAGCCATAAATTAAGCAAATGAAATTTCAAAAAATTCTCCTTATTTTTTTATTCCTTACTCACACTTGCCTCAGACTATTTCTATTGAAGGTATTTAGTTAAATATTAATGGACTACCTGTGAGAAGATATACCTCTAACAGGGCTAACTTCCACTAGCACTGGATAGGAGACTGTGGACCCTGAAGCAGTTCATTTCCTGCTGAAAGTCAGCCCAATTTTTTATTTTGCTTCAATCCAGGCCTTTTCAGATGAATCACCACTCAGTAGCTTCTGACCACCACTTAAGTATGGGTAGAAAAGTGAAGAAGAAAAATGGTTTTCTCTTCAAGAAGAAGCTCATGGAAGACAAATCACAGCTCTGGAGCACAAGCACAGCAGCAGCATCCCCATCCCAAATGCTCCACTCCCATTTGTCAACCTCTCATTTCCCTCACCCTCTTGCTTCTGGCACTATGAGTAGAGTTGCCACAGAGGCTTCACAGATCACAGAAAGCTTAAAGAAACTGGAAGTTTTAAAATCAAAACAAAGAAGTTTATATCCCAAGTTTTTTTTAATGGAATAGAAATTAATTGATTACTGTAATAATTATCAAGGTTTGAAACTACACAAATCTGTGTCCTGGAGATTCTCACAGGGCTTAGAATGTGGAAATATTTTGGCCATGAGACAAAACTGTAAAATGAAGGCCAAAGTCACAAAAGGATGTGTCTGGTCCTATCATTTTCAATGTGGGTCTCTGGCTTCCAAGAATAAGTTCAGTACGAATGAGCCTGCATAGGTCCCAACAGTCCCAGAGGCCAGGTAAAGTGGGGAGAGAGCTCATCACAGAGGGCAGGCAGAGCAAAAGTAGCAATCTTGAGGTCAGTTTAGCTTGAACACTAAACACTTTTGTAATCAAGTTACTTTACTCTTCTGGACCTACTGTCTAACCTTTTCATTGCAAAATGTCTACCTTCTACTTCCAAGTTCAATGAATTTGAATGTCTATTTATTTTGCTGTCTCAGGCTCATGCACATTGCAAAGATTGACATATATGTTGACCATTGATTGATTGATTCCATGAATACTCACTAAGGCCTGCTATATTTCAGGTGGGCATCCCTGAATTTGACCTTACCTTTCCCCGTCTTCAACAGGAAGAAGTGGATTTGATTTGGTTGTGAAATTATTATGATGATCAGTGAAGATGTAAATTTCATATTGAACAAGGTTAAGGTGACAGGGAGAGGCCTGTTCGAGGTAGCTTGTCATGGGAAATAGAGTAAGAGCCAGTAGCAGAGAAAATAATACAAACACCTGCTCTCTCTCCACAGAGAGAGACTCGGGCTGAGAAAGAGAAGAGAGAGGGAGGGAACGGGAGTGCAGCACATCTTGCTGGGGCCTTCAAAAATGTTAAGTTAAAAAAATATATCCCAACGGGGCTCCAAATGCTAGATCAGGCTCACCGGGGTGGGGTTGTACGATCCAGTGTCATATGAAAGATGCAAAGAACTGCACAGAAGTTAGATGAGAATATATAGTTTATTTAGAAAGTAAATGAGCGAGAGAGAGAGATTCACCTCCCCAACTTAGGGGAGGGGGCCAAAGCCAAGAAACATGGTGGCCATAGCTCAAGGAGCCATTTGGACACACCAGAGTTTAACAAAGCATGATGGATATATCCTAAGATTTAAGACATACACTAGATGACAGGAAAACACATCTCTACACACTTTCATTTTTCACAGCATTCATAAGGGTTCCAATAAATCCTGCCTGTTTTCCACACAAAGGAAAACCTTGAATTTCTGAATTTGATACAATCTACTGGGTATACAACAAGCAAGGGGCAAATTCCACCAACTCCACCATTTAGCATGAAAGGGATAGGGCAGAGAGAGAGAGAGAGAGAGAGAGAGAGAGAGAGAGAAATAAAGTAAATGGTATTTTGTCTCAAAAACAGCCAATGTGACATTTTCAGAGGGCAACATAGTAATGGTTGCAGAAGGGCGAAAATAAAAACACTGAGAATGCAGAACATAATTCATTGAGGAAACTGTCAATGCTCTCCTTACCAAGCTCTAAGAACACAAGACTTTGTTTGGTAATCTGGACCTACCTTTGGTTCTTGCCAAGACAAAAAGCCCTAGAGAACATTATATGTAGTCTGGTTACTGAGATGCTGTAGCCCCCCAGCTCAGAAAGGACTGGCCCACACAAACTATCAGGCCTCCAGCAGCACTGAAACACCTTACAGGGATGGTGTGGAGGGGGTGGTGTAAGAAGAGAGGCCAAACATGTCTGTACCTTTTTTCAACTTTCTCATTAGTATTTTAATATTTTAACACTCAATAACTCTGATTCTTCCTTTATGATTAAAAACCAAAGTTGTCTTATTAAACATAGCAGTCCAGTCTGGGAGTTTTAACTCAAGAATAGATATAACATGTAAAAGGCAGATGGTTAAGAACATCTAATTTATGTGAGCTAAATATTTCACACAATTGTACCGAGCAGCTAAACAGGATAAACTACAAAGAAGTATGCTTTGCCCTGATCTCAAAACACTATCAAGATGATCCAGATTTAAGCTTATCACAAGATTATTTGTAGGTGCTTTCCTTATGGGGAAATAAATTTCGGTAATTCTTCTCCCTTAAAATGGATTCAGAAAAATTAACACATGCTATGCCAGTAAAAAAGTTTAGAGACTCACCTTCCAGAGAAATCTGCCATCCCTGTCTGCATTTCCTTTTCATCATATATGACAGAATTCAGTTTTCACAATTCACAAAGGAGATTGTTCTTCAAGCTTCACCTTCAGTTCAAATGAACAAATATGTATTGAATTAACTCCTGTCCTCCATAAATATATATTGTATTGCTCAGTTTGTTCAATAGAGAATTTAAAATGGCTAATTCTCATTATCTATAAACCACTTGACTAGGTACTGCAGGATATACAAGCATGAATGAGACTAGCCCCTAAGGTCAAGGGATTTAGTGGAAATATCAGAAATTTAGATAAATAACTGTCAGAACAATTAAATGGGTCATTGGAAGCTGGCCTGGGAACCTAACACATATATATTATTTCTTCCAAGATGGAAAACACTAATTTCTATGCTTTAGAAACGGTCATGCCTGACTTCTGGCAAGATAGCAACTGGGCAGCTTGGCCTGTGAGACCCTCCGCGAAAAAGAACACACAAAGACTCTAGCTCTCTCCCCAGAGGCTGCAGTTCCCATCACTGGCAGTCTGCTCCTCACATGGAGCTCAGCCATCGCCACCACTCAAACATCACAGCAGTCTGGGCAGACACTGCAGCTGCAAACGCTGCTGCCGCAGGCACAGCCATCGCACCGCCCATGCCGGAGGTGACCCACGACTTCAGACTGTGAAGCCCCTGCAAGCAAGATCTACTGAGATCGCCGCTGCCACCCCTGCCACTGTCACACCCTGCTTCTCGCCCAGAGCCAGGGAAATGGATCTCCTCCCGTGTACCATGAGGTGGCACCTCCCATTGCCAACTCCCTCCGGTCTGGGGCAAGCAGCTACAGATAAAGATCATATGGAGTGGTGAGATAGCACCACCTGCTGGTGATTCAGGTAACAACACTGAAAAGGGAAAAACAGAAGCTTGATAAAATAGACACAGGTCAGATCTGAGTGGTGAACTGGGCAGGGAACCCAGATCTGAACTGCCCTTCACAGCAGGCCAGGGGCAATTGACCCTAACTGTGAACAAATTTACCAGTCTGCAAAGACAGCTAGAAATCAGAGCTGAAAGGACATTGGACTTAAAGGAAAAGTCTCAGAGTGTGCTCGATTGGTTCTGTTAGTTTACTGACTTGATTCTATACCTTTTGTTTTGTTCTTTTTTTTCCCCTCTGTGTAAACTCCACCTTTGTATAGAGGAATAGCACACCAATAAGGAGGTTGATTAGCTTGTATGTTAGTATCATTATATGTTTTAGTTTTTATTGTATGGGAGTTGGTTAGTTTGTAGCCGTGGTTTATTGGTTTTATCTGTTTCAGTTTTTGTCTCTCTCTCCATTTGTTGACACTTGTCTGTTTTCTGCCTTACTCCTCTCTCTCTCCAACCCCCTCTACCCCACTGCCCACTCCATTCTCTTCCCTCTGTTAACTTCATTTTATTTCAGGGAGTAAACATACAACCTCACTGCATGGACAGATTTCAAGGCAGTGGGAAGTGGGTTTCAGATTATCCATACACCTGTTAGCGGATACTGGGATCTGCAGATAGATTTTGAATCACAGCTCCCCCCTCAAGTAAATCTCAAAACTGCAAAAACGACCATACCCAACCTACAGTTCAACTCCAGAATTGAATAAAGCAAGAGGATATACATAAAGAAGAATAGGAGATTGAGCAAACAGAAGTATAAGCAACCCATCCACCCCGAATAACAGAATTAAAGATGGTGAAGTGGAGGGAAAGAAAACGTAGGGAGGAAAAATCTGCACAAATGAAGAAAAAACAAAAGAAGAATATAGGTCTCACACAGACCCCTGGGAGGTCAGACACTGAGAAAACAGACTTTGGAACACAAACGATGAAGTGTCCCCAGAATGACTGCTCACATGCAACAAATGCAGATATCCAGACATTAATAGAGAGAATAAAAAAAATTGAGGAGAGACAAGAGGAAAATAGGAAGGAGTGGATGACAGAAATAACAGCAGTAAAGAATATTGTGATGGAAATAAATAGCAAACTAATAAGCATGGAAAGCAGAATTAGCCTTGCAGAAGAAAGAATCTCCGAGCTTAAAGTCCAAAACACAGAACTAATCCAAACTGTCAAAAATATAGAAAAGAAACCTAAAAAGACAGAACAAAACCTTCAAGAGATGAATGATTATTTCAATAGAAAAAAAACCTAAGAGTAATTGACCTTCCTGAGGCAGAGAGAGAAACAGAGGCCACACTGGAACAAACATTTCATGAAATCATTCAAGAAAACTTCCCTCATCTAATCAGTAATGCAAAAATTCAAACACAAGAGACTCAGAGAACCCCTGCAAGAAAGCAAATGAGAAGATCAACTCCCAGACACAATAATTTGCCCAAACAAAGTAGGTATAAAAGAAAAAATCCTAAAGGCAGCAAGAGAAAAAGGTCAGACTACCTACCAGGAAAGACCAATTAGAATAGCAGCAGACTTATCTATAGAAACCCTCCAGGCTAGGAGAGCTTGGAGCCCTATCTTCAAAGTTCTAAAAGATAAACAATTTCAACCAAGAATAACCTACCCAGCCAAACTAAGCTTCATCAGAGAGGGAGAATTAAAGTCTTTCCCAGATATCTAATCCCTAAGAACCAACACTGCCACCAGACCACCTCTACAAGAAACACTTAAGAAAGTATTGAACAAGAAGAAAAGGAAAAAAGAACTACAATGTTCTTCACAACAGTACAGGCAAAAGATTAAAAACATACGTGAACCAACTCCAAAACCAAAAGAAAGACAATAAACAAACTGGAACAACAACAAAAACTCGATAAGAACCATATGATAGGGATCAACTCTCACATTTCAATAATTAGCCTAAATGTGAACAGACTAAATGCACCACTGAAAAGACATAGAATGGCAAAATGGATGAAACCTCACCAGGCAACAATTTATTGCCTTCAAGAGACTCACCTCACTAGAAAGGACACTCACAGACTCAAAGTAAGAGGATGGGAAACAAATTTTCAGGTGAACGGAACACAAAAGAAAGGAGTCGTGATCTTAATATCAGACAAAATGCCCTTTAAGCTATCGAAAATTAAAAAAGATACAGAAGGCCACTACATGATGATAAAAGTTCAATCCATCAACAAGAAATATCCATCCTAAACATATATGCACCCAACATAGGAGCATCAACTTTCATAAAGCAGCTTCTATGTAAACTTAAAAAAGATATCAACTCTAACACTATCATAGCTGGGGACTTCAATACCACACTCACAACCCTAGGTAGATCACCTGGACAAAAAATCAACCACAAGATCTGAAACCTCAATGTGACTCTTGACCAAATGGACTTCTTTGATACCTACAGAACACTTCATTCAATGACCACAGAATATACATTCTACTCATCACTGAATGCAATGTACTCTAAGATCAAACACATACTTGGCCATAAATCAAGCATAAGCAAATTTTAAAAGATCAAAATTTTGCCATGCACCTTCTTGGACCACAGTGGAATAAAAATAAACATCAACACCAACAAGGTTCACCCAAAACCCACAAAGACATGGGCACTAAACGGCATGATGCTAAACCACTCCTGGGTCAATGATGAAATCAGAAAAGAGATTAAAAGATACCTGGAAACAAACAAAAATGAAGGAACATCTTACCAAAATCTCTGGGATGCCATGAAAGCTGTAGTAAGAGAGGAACTCATATCTCTACAAACGCACATGAAGAAAATGGAAGGATCACAAATTAACAGCCTAACAAGTCACCTAAGGAAGCTGCAAAAGCAGGACCACCAAAATCCTAACTTCAGCAGAAGAATCCAGATCATCAAAATAAAAGCCCAAATCCGGGACACAGAAGACAAAAAGATAATACAAAAAATTAGTGAAGCAAAAAGCTGGTTCTTTGAAAGGATAAACAAGATTGATGGTCCCCTAGCTAGACTGTCTAAGAAAAAGAGAGAAAAAGCCCTAATAAACACAATCAGAAACACAAAAGATGAAGTCAAATCTGATCCTGAAGAAATACAAAAGATCATAGGAGACTACTATGCATACTTGTATGGAAACAAACTTGAAAACCTTAAGGAAATGGAGGACTTTCTGACATCACATAACCTGCCTAGGTTGAAACAAGAAGAAATCAAGACCCTAAATAGACCAATAACAATCAAGGAAATTGACTATGTAATAAGAAAACTACCTACAAAAAAAAAAAGCCCTGGACCAGATTGCTTTCCAGCAGAATTCTATAAGACATTTAAGGAGGAGCTGATACCAATTCTACTGAAAGTATTCCAGGTGATTGAGAAAGATGGAACTCTGCTAAATCATTTTATGAAGCCAACATCACATTGATAGCCAAGCCAGGTAAAGATCCAATAAAGAAAGAGAACTACAGACCGATATCTTTGATGAACATAGATGCTAAAATTCTCAACAAGATCCTTGCAAACCGGATTCAACAATACATCTCAAAA
>NW_007247339.1:132924-134839 GCF_000164805.1 Carlito syrichta
AAATTGGAACCATTTCCCCTGAAAACTGGAAAAAGACAAGGATGCCCACTCTCTCCCCTCATGTTCAATATAGCATTGGAAGTCCTGGCTAGAGCAATCAGAAAAGAGAAGTCGATCAGGGGTATCCAAATAGGAAAAGAGGAAGTCAAGTTATCTCTCTTTGCAGCCGACATGATTGTGTACCTTGAAAACCCACGAGAATCTGTCAAAAGCCTCCTTGCACTGATAAAGGACTTTGCAAAGTCTCAGGGTATAAAATAAATGTGCAAAAGACAATCACATTTCTTTACACCAATAATAAACCAACAGAAACCCAAATGAAAAGCACAATCCCATTCACAATAGCCCCCATAATTAAAATACCTTGGCATCTTCCTAACCAGGGATGTGAAAGACCTTTACAATGAAGACTACAAAATATTTCTCAAAGAAATCAAAGATGACACAAACAAATGGAAAAATATCCCATGCTCATGGATTGGAAGAATCAACATTGTGAAGATGTCCATCTTACTTAAGGCAATCTACAGATTTAATGCAATAACCATCAAATTACTAGCAACATTCTTTTCAGACCTAGAAAAACACAATATAGTAATTCATATGGAAACACAAATGACCAAGAATAGCCAGAACAATCCTCAGCAAAAACAAAACAAAACAAAACAAAGCAGGCGGTATCACATTACCAGACTTCAAACTTTTCTAGAAAGCTACGATAATCAAAAGAGCTTGGTATTGGTACAGCAACAGGCATATAGACAAATGGAATAGAATTGAGATTCCAGAAGTAAAACCTCAATTTCTCAACCAACTCATCTTCGACAAAGTCTCCACCACCTACCACTGGGAAGAGGAGAACCTATTCAGTAAATGGTGCTGGGAAAATCCTGACCACATGCAGAAGACTCAAACAAGACCCCTATCTATCCCCACACACAAAAATTAACTCTAAACAGATGAGAGACATAAATGTACAACCTCAAACCATAAGAACCTTAGAAAATGCAGGATACACACTTATGGAAATTGGAACTGGCATTCAATTCCTGAACAAAACCTGAAATGCATGAGCCATAAGAGATAAGTTAGACAAGTGGGACCTCATTAAACTGACAAGCTTCTGCAAAGTCAAAGAAACCATTAAGAGAGCAGGGAGATAGCCCACAGATTGGGAAAAAGTATTTGCCAACTCCATGTCTGACAAAGGCCTAACATCTTGGGTCTACAAGGAACTCAAACGTGCTGAAAAGAAAAAAAACAAACAACCCCATTACAAAGTGGGCAAAAGATACAGACACATCACAAAAAAGGACATACGAGTGGCCAACAGACACATGAAGAAATGTTCAACCTCACTAGTCACCAAAGACATGCAAATTAAAACTATAGTGAGATACCACCTAACTCCAGTCAGAATGGCCATTATCAATAACTCAAAAAATAACAGATGCTGGAGAGGATGTGATGAAAAGGGAACACTTCCACATTGTTGGTGGGAGTGTAAACTAGTGCAACCTCTGTGGAAAGCAATGTGGTGATTCCTAAAAGCTCTAAATTTCGACCTCCCATATGACCCTGCAATCCCCCTACTGGGAATATACCCTGAAAAACTCAAATCACTCTATGAAAAAGATACCTGCACACGTACATTTATTGCAGCATTGTTCACAACAGCAAGAATCTGGAACCAATCATGCTGTCCATCAAAAGAGGACTGGATTAAAAAAATGTGGTACATATACATGATAGAATACTATGCAGCTATAAAAAAGAACAAATCATGAATTTCACAGCAACCTGGATGGAATTAGAGTCTATAATACTGAGTGATCTTTCACAGCAACAAAGATCTGAGTATCACATGTTCTCACTCATAAGTGGACCTTGAACATCTAGCATAATACTATAAGAA